>NC_052961.1:17920795-18154617 GCF_013358895.1 Oreochromis aureus | reverse complement strand
AGCTAGCTGCTTATCTGTTTCCTTTTAGGCCCTGCTCTCTTCTCACTATATGACTGAGTGGTCTGTCAAGGCTGTGGTTGCATGCATGTGTTTTCACATTCCTCCCCATTCGTTCAAAGTGTATTGATCGGATTTTGAGACATGTCCATGTAATGATTAATTCTTCATTCGGCTCCACTGATAGATTGGGTTACGGCAAGCGGGGCAGCAGGGAAGGTGCGGTAGCCAGCCAAGAGGAGTTTATGATCCATGCGTTTTTAAAAGATCTTTAAAAAGATCTCTTTCACTAATGTGTGTTTGATTGGAATTTACAGTTTATTTACATTATCTGTGTAAGTGTGTGTGTGTGTGTGTGTGTGTGTGTGTGTGTGTGTGTGTGTGTGTCTGTGTGTGTGTGTGTGTGTGTGTGTGTGTGTGTGTTTTACAATCTCTGGCGGGTGTCTCTGTGCCACCAGACACAGGACTCAGACCAACATGCTTTTGAGGCAAGCAGGACAAGCGTGAAATTAATTGTTCCACTTCATCTCCGGCCAGCGCTCTTCTTTTGAGGGAACAATTTGTCGGCTGGCATATGAGGGAGAATATAAGAGGAGGAGGGCATAGCAATGGCTTGGCGTTTCCTGAGAGATCCTGTGATCCAGCAGTGATTTCCTGCTGTGGATTTCGGCTGGCACCTCTGTCCCCTACTTAAGTATACAGAGTGTTTCACAGGGAGCAGAATGCAACATCCGTCAAGCTGCAATTGTTTCAAACAGTTTCTCAACCCCTCTCTCTTCTTCTCCCATTTCTTCAGACAGACACACTCAATAGTGCCTCAGTGACATGATGGCAACAAACAGAATTAGGCACAACTATGTGACAGCCTGAGGTCCTTCCACTTCTCTTTTTCCTCTCCTCACCTCATGTCTACTTGTGTTCTCACCTCCTGTCTCCTCCTCTTCCCTGAGCCATGTTCACTGTAATTACAAACATGGCTTTGGGGAATCTGTGGCCCTTTATGTTAAATGATGACAGTGCAAGACGTCTGTTCTGGTGAAAATATTTTAGGAGAAAACATGCTCATACTTTCCCATTAAAGAACACACGCAACCACCTGAAACATGCCCAAAGTGCACTCCATCCCAAGGAAAATCAATTCCCAATTGCATTTCTCTGTCCTGGGATTTAATTTAACAGTTTACCAAGGTCTACGCCCGACAGGTTATTAAATCACCTACGTTTCAAAATATTCAAAAAGCAATGCAAATGTTTCATATCAGAGTTAAAATTTTATTTTTTGAGGGATGACATTGATATATTGGTAAATTCAGTCATACTCCAAAACACCAAAAACTCTTAAATATAAAAAATTTTTCAAGCATGGAATGTATAAAGAGTTCATTATGCAGACACAGCGGTGTGTCCGCTCTTATAGACAGTATTACATATTCTACTTGTAGCCACGCAGCAATGTACCATTAAATATTAAGAGGAAAAAGGGTCCAGGCTAGTGAACGTGAACGTCAGTGCTGCATGTTTTGAAATACTTTCGAAAATGCATTTTCCAATAAGAAAGGAAAAGTGGTTGTTAGACCTCAAGGATACACACATTGAATTTTGCTGACTAATAGTGAATTTGAACACTGTTTACAAGAAAACTCCAAAAAGCTCCATAGATTAAGTTGCATTTTGCTGTACTAGCTGGTCTAGGTGGCACTCACTAACAAAGTTCATTAGCAGATTTGGGGAGTTTTTCTACACAACCTGAATGGAGGTAGTTAGCTGTTGATTTTGACATCTACTGCTGTGTATTGATTGTTGTTCCCAAGGCTTTAAGGATGACATTACGGATGACAGAATGAAAGAAACAACAGGACTAGTGTTTAAAATGACAGTAATGGTTCCTTGAGCTTCGTCTACCCTTTTCTTATTTTCATGGCCCCACTTTTCTTCTTTTTGCTCATTTTATTGGTTTAGTACATCCGCTAGACTGCAAATTGGACTTGCTTGTCTCTTTGTCCTTCACACACACACAGACACATACACAAATACTCAAACACAAGTATTCCTGAGCTTTTCTGAGTCTCTTTTGTTCATCAAACCAGACTCATCCACTTGTAGTGAGACAAGCATGCAGAGGCTAACAAAACACACAAGGATGCTTTTTATGAATGAAAAAAAAAAAAAAAACAGGGCCAAATATAGACTTGTAATTCAGGGTACTCTATTTGCCTTTTTAACACATGCTTCCAAATTCATCTTTCTTTTTCTCATTTGAATTTTTCTAGCTTTGTTAAAAGGAAATCATTATCTTGTTTAGTTTTTTGGGGCCCTGACATGCGTCATATCGTTAACATACAATCAGCAATCAGTAAAAATCACATGTTCTTGCTAAAGTTTTGTTCATATATTCACGTCTGTCCACAGATGTTTTGAGTGTAAGCATTCATTTTTGTGCAAGTCTGTGTGTGTATGTGTGTAACAAAAAGGGAGGGCATTCAAACAGCTGTGAGATTATGAGCGAGTTGGCCAAGTTAAAGTGGGCTCTGGTGACGCGTAAAATGAGCTGGGATTTGGGGGATTGGGGTTCAGTATTACTGTGGAATGAAGTTTTCCCCCTCATTAATCACTTCACACTTCACCACAATGAAATGGCAATCATAGATACAAACATATCCAGTATTATGTCTGTCAACGCCTACAGTCTTTAAATGATGACCTCCAAGTGGACAGAAGCATGTTTAGTGTGACAGCTGCCCTTTTTTACACATTTCTCTTTCTATGTAGTTGTTTGTGTTTATATGCAGGTTTGCTCGTCTATTTTTTAGGCTAAAGTGCAGCCTTGATGTAGCAGTTCTAGCAGAGTTTAGTACTAAACCTTTAGGTACTTTATTGTAACGTGTGTCTGTTGAAGAGAGAGAAAAGCAAAGCTGGTTATGCAGAGCAATGAGGTATAACTGCGAGTGGTAGGACAACAATAAAGACTGAAAAATAGAGTAATAATTGTATGGAAAATGGAACATCTGTGTTGATTGCAAAAGGTTTGACATAACAACATTGATTTCACTATTTTATTACATGTACTCTTGGGATTGTAAATAAGGTCATTATCTTTATTCACAAACTTGGTACTTTATTCTTTCCAGAAGCCTTGAGAAAACAGAAAAAGCAAGTCACACCATAATATGCAATTATCACTAGTTGATGTGCATCAATCCTAGTGGACATGAGCAGGTCCTCCAGCATTAACTTGTTGTGTTAGAACATAATGTGTTTTCAGATAACTTAATTTAACTCCAGTAATGCTGGGGGACATAGTAGCAGCCTTGTAGTTTAAATGCCTTTTTTTCTGTCGAGGTTGAAGACATTACACTGAGCAAATACTCACCAACAAGGAAGCCCTGACTCCTCAGTTGTCTTTTCATTCATTGAACTGCTATCCTGCTTTAACTGATTCATTTCTGTTCTCCTGGAAAATGGTATTTCTGGATGTATGTCAGTTGGCTTCCTGCAATAATGATGTGATGTGAAGAGGATGGCTTCAGGCTAATTGGGCCCAGTCTGCTCTGGCCCAGCCTTACTGAACATAGTGCTGCAGACTGCCTGTGGTAAGCTGAACCCTGTTAGATTCTCACTGACCACACTAATATGATCACGAATGCATAAACGCTTTAGTTGAGGCCGTGGGCTCTCTGCGTCTGCCCTACGCCTCGATGAAGTGTGTAATGTCTGTCACTTCTGGCCATTTTCATTGTTGTGGGTTTAGAGGAGCTGTAGATGAAAATATGTGACTGTTAATGGAAAAGTCTTAGGATATGTCTTTTTATTTCAGAGAGGAAGTAGGTGCAGAAGAAAGGAAAAGCAGGAGATGCTCAACGTATAGGAAAAAGAAGAATCTGTAGGAGAGGCACTAAAGCGAAAGGGAGGAAATTGGCAAAGAAACTTGTCAAGCCAGTTCAGGTGTGAGCTGCCACTGACCTGTCAGCTTTAACAGCCCACCAGAGTCTGCCAGGAATCAGGATTGGCTTAAAACCTTGAATCTCTGTCCCTCAGCCATACTGCAGTTGTCAGTCAGCCAGTAGGATTATTGCACTGATTTTCATACGGTTTTGGTCGATGTGATTTGGATTCTGAGTCATCAGCCAGTCACTTTGATTGGACACAGACTATGTTATTTGAGGCTACAATTAATTAGCTGTGCTGCTGAGTTAGGGACTAAGGTTTGCGTAAGGAAATGCAAAATGTGACTGTTGTAATTGTCAGGCAATTGTTAGTCCTGAAGAAAAAAAATGTCTAAACAGACATTAAAATAATGTAATTAGGTACACCTTCATTGCTTTGTAGGATTGCTTGCTTGCTTTATTTATGTCCTTTTTGCTTTCTTGCTCTGCCACTGTGGCAGTCAAACAGAAGCTATTTTGGTTAGCTCCACTAGGACATTTCAAGAGAATTTTGAAATTTGAAAGTTTCTGGCTGTAGCGTGCAAATTAATTTGGCAGTGAAGGCACCATTTCAGCAGCATTTCAAAGACACGCAGACTATTCAGTGTGACGGTGAACAGAGTGTTGATGCTATGAAATGGAGATTAAGATGAAACACTGGCTGCTTCCCTTTATGAGCCTGATACATCCCAGAATTCTTGCTATCAGTAGCCCTTCATTGTTCACGTTCTGCTTTGCCCAACCCATCTTAAAATCTCTCTCCTTCCTTACTAGTAATAGTAGAACCTTTTCTTTGGAACAGGAGAGATGCCTGCTCAAGCCAGACACTCATATCCTGAAAAAGTACCTTAATGAATTCTGAGGAATGTAGGAAATTAGTGGATTTATACTTAATGTATAATGTATAATCTGCACAAGTCACTATGCCCTCTATTTAGTTATTTTAACCTAGTGTCTGCTATTTGTGTCCGATTGCAACAAATAGCATTTCACCCTCCCACAAATTTTCACTTAAGTATTACCTTTCTGTGATTTTTCTGCTCATCCATCATCCTATTCCTATTCCTTAACTTCAACCTTTAATATCTTGCGGCCATCTCTTTATTTCCTTGTTACTCTCCATCTCTCTGGCTATTTCCCTTAATCTGATCTGCCCTTTTGTCCAAAGCCACCTTGTGGAATTCTCTGTAGCATGTCTGGCCTTTCCCTTCCCCTCACCAGTAATAACCAGTATTGTTAACACTTTCAAAGGGAATGCCCTCAAATGCTCTGTGGCCTACCATCACAGGCTTCCAGCAGGTTTGTATCCTTGCTGACTGCACACCTCCATAAGTCAGGAACTTTCTCTTCTCAGCCTCAACCATGTGCTCTTTGAGATCTTGCATTGTTAACACGGGGATTATGTCTGGTCCAGTCCATGGTGAAATTGTCTTTGCCTCGAACTTTAGTTTCTTGCCCAGGTTAATGTCTGGATGCCAACGATGGTAGTAGTAGAGCCAAAATTAGCTCTAGGTTCTATGCTGGGCTTCCTTCTACCTTGAATATCGTGGTAGTTTTTGATTTGGCCCTTTGAAGTGATTCTGACATAGCTATAATCTCAGCAATTTCCCTATCACTGGATCACGACAACAGTGATTGCACCCATGTCCAAGGGGTTTTGGGTAACTAATGCAGATGTGTTCCAAGGAACAAGTGCATGTGGGTGTGAAGGTTTTTTGGACTTCGTAGATCATCATAGATAACGTTGACTCTGATGACAAGTTCAACCAGCCAGATGTTGAAGTTCATCCTTCTTTGGCAGTGCACTTTTCCTGCCACTTCATACGCTTTTTTGTTCCATCCCCGCCATCTTCACAGTTTTTATTATCTCACAACAGCCCACACTTCCTCCTGAAAATTATGTTGATGCCCTTTATGTTCACGACCATGGTTGCTAGGATGTCACCCACTATGTTGCTACAGGCCCCACAAGATGCTATGGCATAAGCAACACCTAATAAATAATCTATCTGGCAATTTTGTTTTGTTTTTTCATTTTGTTGAAGCAAATAAATCTGAGGCTGCAATCACAGATCTTTGTGAGTCTTTTGACTGACTATCCTTTGATGGATAGGAGTCAAAAGGAGAGCACTTCAGTGTTTTCCACCTGCTTTGGCACTAGATACCATGATTTTGTTTTTCAAAAGATTTGAAGAACTTCTCTAAGTCTTGGAGTATCCATCTGCAGCCTGGGAGAATCAGATCACCATTAATGCTCCTACTGGGAAATGTCACGCTCGAGTCTTGGTCAGAGGCCCTGTGCGTTCTGTCTCTGTATACCTTACAACCAGGTACTTGGGAAAAGAAATAGAATAACTGAAATGGTGCAGTGTTTTATAATACCAGGTACAACTCACAGGCTGACTTCAATCTTATTTGTCAGACCCACCAGTGACTGTAACACTCAACAGCCATTCCCAAAGTCAAGAGTGCTGCAGCCCCCTTAAAAAACAAAAATATCCCATGGTGCCCACACAACCTAAAATCTTCACTTATTGTTTGCCACCCAGTCATATCCAAAGTGTTAATGTGAACCACTTGCCACCAGAGACAAACTTCAATATCAGAGCTGTAAATTTAGGTCAGAGTAATGAGTAATAACACAAACTAACCACCTCCTATTGCCTGTTCAAATTCACTTTTTATATAAATGAATGAAATGATATACATATGTAACTTAACACACCTGTGAGTAATTTTAAAACTCAATTTCTGTTATTATTGTGGCCCACATGCAGTACCTTTGTGACCCATCAGGGGGCCCCTGCCCACATTTTGGGAATCACTGCTCTAGCATGGTTCTTGATTTTGCTGGTGACATGAGGTCGATGTAACTAAATAGCTTTGTTTGATATGGATCTGTATGCCTTCAAATGTTTAGCCACAACACAGTCAGGTAGAGTTATGTGGGTATCTTGTTGTGTTTCAAACATGTAGGTACTCCAGGAATGTCCCCAAGAATGTATCCGTATTCCTTCTCTTTAGAAGGAGCTCAGAATTGACTGAAGTTCTTGAAATTATCTTCCGAGACAACTCCAAATTTCAAAATCCTATGTTGCTTTGTTCTCAAGTTATCGCATCCAAAAGATTTTCAGAAAACTTGACCTCTTACCTTGGTTGAGGTCACTGAGATTTGAACTTGCCCAAGATTTTTAGTAGATACACCTGTGGTATCAACGTGAAGCTGCCTGCTTCTCGAGTTTTCGCCTTCACAAACTTAGGCGTCCGCCTGGTTAGCAGGGTGTTGACAATATACGTCATCCGTTTCTGGCTGAGGGGTAAAAACTGCAAGTGCAATGTCTCTCTGTTAGCTATATGCCACTTGATGCAGATGTAAGGGACTATTTTGCAAGAACTGGAAGATTCTGCTATTCATGGCTGTCATCCATCTTTTTGGGGGGTTCAGTAGCTAGGCCAGGTTTCCAGGTCAAAGAATGGGTGCACTGCATTGTATCTACTACAGCGTATATGCAATAAAATAACTTGTCTTAAGTCTTGTTCTCTGAAATCACATCATCACATTTTAGCTAATTTCTCGACTTTACAGACTCGACTACAAAGAAATTCACCATTTTTGAAAGTTTTTGTATGAAACACGTATTGCCCTCTGTTTTGAAGTGTCCTGCAGTTTGTCAGATGATTGCCTAAATCCAAAAGCTGCTGCTGCAATGTGTGATGCTGTCTTCATTCCTCTCCTCCTACCGTGATCTCTCTTTCCCTCACTATGCTTCACATGTGTGTTGCTGTACAGGAGTAGCTAAAGCATGCATCTAAGCAGGTTGGCATAACATTAGAGAGGGCATGCTATTTGATATGGCGGTAATCTTCTGTTAAATCCCCCAAGAGTGAAACACAGCCGCCTGCAGCTTTGCACTGATTTCAAAAATGGCTTTCTTTTTTTCCTCCTTTTCCCTGTACAGATATACACCCTAACTTAGATCAGCTCTGCATATGTGTGTATGTGACATGTATGGGTGTGGAATTAGTGAGACTTAATGTCACTGTCCCCAGTTAAGGCGCTGGTTAAGCTAAGCATCCTAATATAGGTTTATAGCAGAATAACGTGATTTTGTGAAGTGCAGATACTGAGTGCAGTGGTGTGTTCATCAGCACTTAATGTGTGGTAGTTCAAATTTGAAGTTGGCTAACTTATTACTTGGTACCTAGTCCTCCATCGTATATTGTAATTGTTTTTGTCTGTGTAATTTTACCCTTGCTTCTCCTGCGACAGAGGCCCTCCTTCATATATCTTATATATATATATATATGTATATGTACTGGTAAGTACAATACCCCAACTAATTCTGACTTGGCGTAGTGCACTTATATATGTATTTTAATAGCCTTTTAACCACAAGCATATAGTAATGTGCAGTCAAGTCTTAAGTCACCCTTCATCTTTATAGTTTGATTCCAAGGAGCCAGACTTTCTTGCAATTTAAAGTGGTCTTGAGAAGTTGTTCTGCAGGCTTTTTAAAGCTTTCAATTTCAGTATAATCATTGTACCTAACCATTTTCATTCTTTAGCTGAATTTTTGAAAAAAGCTATAAATAATACATGACAAAACACATGACAGGCATAAGATAGTATTTTTGCACCAACAAGATGATTCTTAAAGAGCTATTAGGTGAAAATTTGGTATCTCTTAACATGGTGTGATGTGTATCCTTAAAAAATTGAGTAAACTTAACAAGTGGAGGATTACTGAAATGGCGGGCCTAAACAAACTATCCCCATCAGATGAACAGTATCTGAAAGTCATGTCCTTAAGAAATAGGAAAAAATGCTGCATAAAGCTGACACAGGACCTAAGAGATGCATCTGGCCCTTCAATTAATCTATTTACTGATTCCTAAAGCCTCATCAGAAATAGTCTTAATGCAAGGAAGGCTCCTCTCCGTGAATCGCTACCTTATCGTGGTGGAGGGGTTTGTGTGTCCCAGGGATCCCAGGGGCTATGTTGTCTGGGGCTTTTGCCCCTGGTAGGGTCTCCTATGGCAAATTGGTCTTGGGTGAGGGACCAGACAAAGAGCGATTCAGAAGACCCTTATGAAGAGAATATCGAGGGAACAGTTTACCCTGCCCGGATAGGGTTACCGGGCCCCGCCCTGGAGCCAGGCCCGGGAGGGTGCCCGAGGGCGAGCGCCTGGTGGCCGGGCCTTAGTCCATGGGGCCCGGCCGGGCACAGCCCGAAGAGGAGACATGGGCCCATCCTCCGCAGGCCCACCACCCGCAGGAGGCGCCATAGGGGTCGGGTGCATTGTGTGCTGGGGCGGCCAGGAGCGGAGGCCCTGGCGGACTGATCCCGGCTGCCAAGACTGGCAATAGGGACATGGAATGTCACCTCTCTGGTGGGGAAGGAGCCTGAGTTAGTGCGTGAGGTTGAGAGGTACCGCTAGATATAGTCGGGCTCACCTCACGCATGGCTTGGGCTCTGGAACCAGTCTCCTGGAGAGGGGCTGGACTCTGTCTCAGTCTGGAGTTGCCCCTGGTGAGAGGCGGCGGGCTGGGGTGGGTATTCTAATATCCCCTCGGCTTGCTGCCGGCACGCTGGGGTTTTTCCCGTGGATGAGAGGGTTTGTTCCCGCGCCTTAGGGTCGGGAATGGGTCCTGACTGTCATCTGCGCTTATGCGCTGAGTGGCAGTTCAGAGTACCCAGCCTTCTTAGAGTCCCTGGTGGGGGGTGCTGGAAGGTGCCCCATCTGGAGACTCTGTTGTCCTGCTGGGAGACTTCAATGCTCACGTGGGTAACAACAGCGAGACCTGAGGCGCGGTTGGGAGGAACGGCCTCCCTGATCTGAATCTGAGCGGTGTTTTGTTATTGGACTTCTGTGCAAATCACAGTTTGGCCATAACGAACACCTTGTTCGAACATAAGAGTGTCCATAAGTGCACGTGGCACCAGGGCGCTCTAGGCCGCAGGTCGATGATTGATTTTGTAATCGTATCACCAGACCTGCGACCATATGTTCTGGACACTCAGGTAAAGAGAGGGGCTGAGCTGTCAACTGATCACCACCTGGTGGTGAGTTGGATCAGGTGGCGGGGAGGACGCTGGACAGACCCAGTGCACCCAAACGCGTGAGTGAGGGTGTGCTGGGAACGCCTAGCAGAGGCCCCAGTCCGCGAGATCTTCAACGCACACCTCGGCAGAGCTTCAACAGCATTCCGAGGAGACTGGGGACATTGAGTCCGAATGGACCATGTTCAGCGCCTCCATCGCCGGCTGCTGCATTGAGCTGCGGCCGCAAGGTGGTTGGTGCCTGCCGTGGTGGTAATCCCCGAACCAAATGGTGGACACCAGAGGTGAAGGGAGCCACCAGGCTGAAGAAGGAGTCCCATCGGCCTTGGTTAGCCTGTGGGACTCCGGAGGCAGCCGACAGGTATCGACAGGCCAAGCGGAATGCGGCTCGGGCAGTGGCTGAAGCAAAAACTCGGGTGTGGGAGGAGTTCGGAGAGGCCATGGAAAAAGACTTTCGGACTGCCTCAAGAGATTCTGGCAAACCGTCAGACGCCTCAGGAGGGGAAAGCGGTGCTCTACCTGCACTGTGTATAGTGCTGGCGGAGCGCTGCTGACGCGTCGACTGAGAAAATTGTCAGGCGGTGGAAGGAATACTGAGGACCTCCTTAATCCCACTGACACGCCTTCCGAGGAGGAAGCAGAGTCTGGGGATGAGGGAATGACCCGCCACTTTCGGGGCGAGGTCACTGAGGCAGTTAAACAACTCCTTGGTGGCAGAGCCCTGGTGTTGATGAGGTCCGCCCGAGTTCCTGAAGGCTCTGGACGCTGTAGAGCTGTCCTGGTTGACACGCCTCTACAATGTTGCGTGGAGATCAGGGGCAGTACCCTGGATTGGCAGACCGGGTGGTGGTCCCCATCTTTAAGAAGGGAGACCGGAGGGTGTGTTCCAACCACAGGGGATCACACTCCTCAGCCTCCCTGGGAAAGTCTATGCCAGGGTGCTGGAAAGGAGAGTTCGTCCGCTAGTCGAACCTCAGATACAGGAGGAACAATGCAGTTTTCGCCCCTGGTCGCGGAACACTGGACCAGCTCTTTATCCTGTCAAGGATACTTGAGGGTGCATGGGAGTTTGCCCAACCAGTCTACATGTGTTTTGTGGACTTGGAGAAGGCATTTGACCGTGTCCCTCGGGTGTCCTGTGGGAGGTGTTGCGGGGAGTATGGGGTGTCTGGCCCATTGCTACGGGCCATTCGATCCCTATACAACCGCTGCAAGAGTTTGGTTCGCATTGCCGGCAATAAGTCGGACTCGCTCCCGGTGGGTGATGGCTCTCGCCAGGCTGCCCTTTGTCACCGGTTCTGTTCATAATTTTTATGGACAGGATTTCTAGGCGCAGCCAAGTGGCAGAGGGCTTTCGCTTCGGTGGCCTCAGAATCTCATCTCTGCTTTGAAGAGGGAGCTGAGTGTAAAAGCGAAGCTCTCAATTTACCGGTCAATCTACGTCCCGACCCTCACCTATGGCCACGAGCTGTGGGTAGTGACCGAAAGAACGAGATCATGGATACAAGCGGCAGAAATGAGCTTCCTCCGGGGGGGTGGCTGGCCTCTCCTTAGAGATAGGGTGAGAAGTTCGACCATCCGGGAGGGGCTCAGAGTAGAGCCGCTGCTCCTCCACATCGAAAGGAGCCAGTTGAGGTGGTTCGGGCATCTGACAAGGATGCCTCCTGGGCGCCTCCTGGGTGAGGTGTTCGGGCATGTCCCACCGGGAGGAGGCCCGGGCAGACCCAGGACACGCTGGAGAGATTATATCTCTCGGCTGGCCTGGGAACGCCTTGGTGTTCCCCGGATAAGCTGGAGGAGGTGGCTGGGGAGGGAGGTCTGGGCTTCTCTGCTTAGGTTGCTGCCCCGCGACCCGGCCTCGGATAAAGCGGATGAAGATGGATGGATGGATGGATGGCAAGGATGGCTATTAAGAAATCATTGACTGGGAAGGGAAACGAGTAGAAACAGGCCGGGGTATGCCAAATTGCACAAGAACTGAAACGGCCTTGAAATGAGTGGCAAAGGTCTTACTTTCACATTTCTGGTTCAAATTATCATCACTATGTTCATAAGGAGGTCAGGAGAGAGGTACAAAAGTGAGTATCTACAGCCATCTCTAAAACACAGTGGAGGGTCTGTCATGGTTTGGGGCTGCATTTTAGCCAAATTTTATCAAAATTACCAAGATATAAAAACGCACACTGGAACCGATCTCAACATTATTGAAGCAGTGTGGGATCATCATGACAGAGAACAGAACGAAAGGCACCAAACATCTAAAGAGGAGCTTTGAATGTCCTTCAAGAAGCCTGGAAAACTGACCCGAAGAAACTGACCTAAAAAAGAAATCTTGTCTAAGAGATTTCAGGCTGTGTTGAAGAGTAAAGGTGTTCACGTGAAATGTTGACTTTAAAGCTTATTAGAATTGTACAAGCTCTGTTTTTGCCTTTTATATTATATTTCCATGTATATTTGCACATTTCAATCAATCACTGTACCTAATTCCCATTTCTTAGCAAAATATAAAAAAAATGTAAGACTGCTTAAGACTTTGTGTGTTTGCACTATACCAGGGGTCTGCAACCTTTTACACCCAAAGAGCCATTTGGACCCGGTTTCCACGCAAAAGAAAACACTGGGAGCCGCAAATACTTTTTGACATCTAAAATGAAGATAACACTGTATATATTGTTTTTTACCTTTGTGTGAACAACTAAGGTGTGCTGCTTATGAAATCCATGAAGTGCTACAGAGAAAATTACATTTTATTTATGTAATCAACACATTTTGAACTCTTAAAGAAATATAACAAAAGCAAAGACACCCAGCTGAACTAAAATGATCCATGTAGCAAACAAAACCTGTTGTGAGCCGCCTCCCTCCTTTGGGCTTTTGGAGCCTTGACCTGACTTTTAAAAAAATAATTGGTAAAAAGCTCTATGCTGCTGAAAATGAAAATAGATATTTGCAAAATTCTGCCTAAATATGTATTTTACCTGGTTAATGCGTGCGGCGGGCGTGGTCTGCAGCGCCGCTGCAGGGGAGGCGGACGCACCTGAGCGGCACCCGCAATCACGCCTCGCCGCCTTAAAGTCTGTGCTCTCTGCTGTTGTTGTTGTTGGTGGTGTGTGCGCGTTCATGCAAACATCGTCGGGTCTGCCGTGATGTGTTTACAATGGGACTTCTGCTCACAGCGTCTGCTAATCGGTGCTGTGCGAAGTCAGTTTACGCAGGACTGTAAGCGGTCATCTGTCGCCTGTGAGGTGTGAGCAGTGTTTGTCTTTAACATAGTTCACGGTGGAGCTGCTGACATAATGTGGATCCGAAGATCCATAATTGGCTTACCTGGGGTTGAAAGTCTCGATAAATGCACGGCGTTTCAAGGGAATACCGCTTACGCGAGTGTGTGACGCTTATATTGAGCGAGGAAAAATAATAGAATATAATTTTATATTTATATTTCAATATCACAATAATCTTCCAATTTAGAACTACAAGTTTAAAAGAACTAACATAAATAAAATACACTTCAGCTTAAATACTTCTAATTTATTTTCCCAAACCACGCTGGAGTCAGCACTATAAGGACTAAAGAGCCGCATGCGGCTCCGGAGCCGCTGGGTTGCCGACCCTGCACTATACTATACATATAAAAATATACATTCTTGTTAATGCTTTCAATACTCATAATGTATCATTTGAAGACTTCAAAGTCGTTACAACCTAAAAGAATGTGGGATTATCTTACTTTCCTTACCCTAGCTAAGATTTCAGCAAAACAGTGTTAAGTATCATAGATATATATATATATGAGTTCACAGTGTTGCATGTTACACATATCCCTGCATATTTTGTTCAGAATCTGCTGACAGGATTTAGTGGAATGAAAACGTTTTTGTATTTAACTTTTGTATTTAACACTGTAGACTCAGAACATGACTGTGTGGCCTAATGTCAGAAATACAAGAACATTGCATGATTGTGTGTTTTTTTCCTGTCAGAAATACAAGGAGTTTGAGCGGGCAGTACGGGTGGAAGAGATTGATGGTCTGCGGCTGGTTAAGAGGCTGGCAGAGAACATGGAGGAGATGTTTCACAAGAAAGCTCAGGCGATGAAGGTATGTTTCCCTATGTTAATTTTCATCCATCACACACAAAACAATTTGAACAAACCCCCCGAATTATCTCTATACAACAAATAACAATGGTGTCAAAACTGCAAATTAAGAGAGAGAGTGAGAGAAAGAGAGACTTTTTAGCTCTATATGTTCAAGTCTTTGTGATATGACATGTGAAGGAGTGACTATCCAAGAATAGGTGATAGGAAAAGGCAGACTAGACAGACTTCAGCCCCCTGAAATACAGGCACTGAGTGTGGGGGGATGCAAGTATAACCAGCCTTGCCCACTGCCCCTTCACTTCACAGTGAAAAAGAGGACCGACAAGTCCTCTGACTTTAACCTCCATCTGATCTATATATGTATATGATATATATGTATTTTTTTTTTTTTTTAACTTTGCACACATGAAGATAATTTTTTATTGATGGTTCTTGTGCAAAACCATGCTTTTACATCATTTGTAGTTTTGAATGTTTTATTTGACACTGTAAGTATCTACTTTTAAGTAAACACGGCCGTATATCGTTGGTGCATTAATCCAACATCGTTTTCATGTCTGTGGATGTTGTGTGTGTATGTGCGTGCTTGCTGGTGTTGTGTTTGTCAGTGCTGCAAAAGGCGCACTGCACAATGTGACAGCGTGTCCACAGTGCGCTGCCTCTTTGGCTGGGTCTCTCGCTTCAGGTGATTGATCCTATCAGGACAACATGGTGCTGTTAACAGAAATTGGATTTTTTTCTGAGAATTTGGTCAGAGGATACACGCTGAAAGGAAGTGAGTGAGTGAGTGAGGGAGGGAGGGGGGTCGTGCAGATAGAATTAAGCCATTTCCATGTCTGTGTCTTTTCTCTTATGCATGGTACCTTTTCCTGTTTAGGTTGCATAATGGTGCTTGTTTTGCAGTGTTATAATCACTCTTAAAATGTTCAGATTTCCATATGTGGACATAGAAAAGATTATGTATTTCCAACTGCTGTGCGTCATCTGGCATTTCAAAAATATCACTCCTACTCATATACAGCAATTGCTGGCATGAAGGCAAGCTTCTAATTGAATATTTCTACTGTCATTAAATTCTGTAATGAAAAATAAAGGAATTAATCAGTTTTCTAATAATAATGAACATTGTTTTGTATTTCAACCAAATGCCATGTGCTCTCCACATGACAATTAAGCTTACATAATTGTATTTTTATGACGAACGCACAGAGAGGCTTGTTACCCTTTTACGAACGGCTTCTAAACCGAGAGATTAGATGTATTGAGTCCAGTACAGATGTCTGTGTGCTTCCTTGGGATTCTGTAAAATCCATGGAGACATGAGGGTTCAGCTAGTTAATGGCTTCTTGAAAGTCCCTGTCTGGATGCTGGATGCCTGATATTGTACATCTCAGTCGGCTTTGTGGGAGTTTGTGTTTTTGTATCTGTATGAAGTAAAAGTTATGGGGATCGATGTGAAGATCACGGGGTGCCCGGTACTTTTTAGACGGGGAAAAAGTTGTTGAGAGGAAGAGAGATAAAAATGTTAGAGAAAAGAAACATTTGCGTGTGGGAAAATAAGGTGTAAATTTAACCTTTGTTAGCCACTATCACGATTTCATTTCACCTCCTTTTGGTCTTGGCCTCGTGATGAATTGTTTGTTTCAGCCATATAATGGACGCATCGATGATTCCTTTTTTCCTTCTTCTTTCCCATCTTGCTCCACTTTCTCTTTATTACCAGAGCTCTCATCTGTCTGGCCTAGCGTGCACTCCCACAGCTGTCCTTAAGCCATCCCTCTCTCCTTTGTCTGTCTCTCCCTTCTCTGCTCCGCCTCTTCCCATGTCTCTGCTTTTTACTAAAGTATATGTGGCGCTTCAGCGATTCAATTTCTGTGCAGGTGCTCTGCCCTGTCCGTCAGCGTGGTTTTATCTCCTCGTCTCCACGTCGATTTCCCCTCTTTATCGCTCACTGCCACCTGCTGAGAGACAACACCGTCTGCTGCTGTGAAAGAGTGCACCTGTAAAAGCATGTGTATGATCATTGATTTCATTTGTCTTTAAATGCGCCTTAGTGAGATTTTTTTTCGGTAATTTTGTTCCTAATTTTTAACATACTTTTTTTAATTTAGGTACAAAATAATATTTTAAATGTAACCTAAATTACTCAACATTAGGAAAGTAGTAAAAGCCCTGCTGGAGACTCATTAACTCATAATAGTGACCCAGCATTCACTTGAACGTGTCATCACTGCATGATCTTTCTTCTATGGCAGGTGAAACCTTTTATACAGTAATGTATGTAGCACTGTGTTTGACTTGTGTGTCTGTATTCTTGAATTGCTGTTTTATTGCGTTGATGTCTATTTTCTTTCTCCTCTCATATTTGCACCGCTTCAGCAAAACTTTGGGTGGGAGCAGTTCGTTCTTGTAGTTGCTTTGGCAGATTTAATTGCACTATTATACAGAAAACAAAAAGGGCAATCAAACAGTTCTTCGATGTAGACTTTAAAGGACATTATGTACTGCATGTCCGTGTGTGTAGCTTTTGTATATGTGCCGTAAATCCACAGACACTTGCGTGGATTGCATATTAGCCCGCCATTGTTATTTTTAATTGCTGTTACCTTCATCAGTTCCTGTGGAAGTTGGATATTATCATTGTCTAGCAGACCGCAATTCCTCTCCTGTTTCTGTCGCTCCAGAAAAAAACAATAAAACAAAAAAATGCTTGTCTTCTGACTGAAAATGGTGGCAACAGCAGATGGTTAAAGAAACAGTGAACATGCTGTTATCAAAGTTGAAAGGCGTGGAGCTATTGTAATGCCCCCTTTGAAGTCAAGCATGGCTGTGTTTCATGTGACAAATGCACTTCAAAGCAGAGTGGATGCCTTGCTGCTAGGGCTGTTTCTCCTGTAATGGCATTCGGTCTCTGCTCTGTACCTGCTGATATCATTTACCTGTGGCAACTATGCCTCTGAAGTCCTCAACCTGATTACTAGTGCAGAGTACAGAAAGTTTGCAACATTGTAGGTTAAAAATAAAAGGCAAACATGGGATTGTAAGTGAAATTTCTCAGCCAATAAAACCACCTATGATATCAAATTTTTTTGTTGCTGAAATGTACTTTGAATATTAATGTTGAAGTTAGCATTTCTCATCCTCTGTGGGAAGTAATTTGATTTAAAATGTTTTTCCCAAAAGGTGAGACTTACTACACACTAAAAAAAATGTAACTGATTATTTAAATAAATAATGATAATGACAATGATATATGTTATATTCTAAGATAAGTAAAATCATTTGATCATCACCTAACAGTTAATAACAGATTAATGTATATTTTATACTAACTGTATGGTGGCAGAGCATGGAAAATTGGTCTTAACTGATGCTAAGACTTAAACAGTGTTGTTTCACTTGGGGTTCACACGGATGAAACTTTCATCATTTGTCTATCCAATTATTAGCTTAGCAAATTATAATTTCCTGCTCTTTTGATAGCAAAGAAATGTCCTGGGCTATCATCATTTGTACTTTGGGTGCAGCTGTAGATTTTGATGATGCACCAAGTTTGGGTATTTTTTGATCGATTTATTTAAAAATCCAAAATTTGCCCTTACATACTAATTTTCACGTATAGTTGTAAACGTGTTGAAAAGTGTGGTCTGGGTGATGACCTAGTCTAAGCAACAGAATATTGAAAAATTACTGACAAAACTAAAACTAAATAAATGTAAATGTTTAAATGATGATCAGCTGAATGCTACATCACAATGATTGTGAAATTACACCAAATGCTGATTGCTGTTAAAAGAAAAAGTCTTGCAATGCAATCTAAATGTGACATGTGGCAACTTTCAAAAAGAAATTCTTGTTAACATCAAATTCCTAATGAGCATGTTGCTGAAGCCTTCTTCCTGTTAGGGTTTCCTTCTTATTGTAGGATCTGTTCCTTGCAATAGAAAGTGCCCTGAGGTGACTGTTGTTGTGAATTGGTACCATATAAACAATACTGAGTTTAACTGAACTGAGTTAAAAACAATTGAAAGTTCTAACTTTTTTTTGTTTTTACTATTTTTTCATTAAATATATAGCTTAAATGATCACTACAGTTAACTGCACTTTTGCCATTGTTCCCATTGTAAAGTCATTTCATTCACTATTGATCTTCAATCTAAGATTATTTTCAATTCTGCATTTCTGTTGAGAGTGATCACTGTTAATGACGAGGCATGGCAAGCCAGTAGATGTCATTCTCCTCCCTGTCACCAACAAATCAGCGATGGATTTCATGTCTTGAACAATGAAATGAGCGTGCATACAGCAAGCATGGCTAAGGTGAATGCCAAGAAGAAAGGATGAGTCAAAAGTTTAGCCTAAGCAAGAAACTGAAGCAAAATGAAATACGAAACAAAGACCAGGGTGAGGTGGTGCAGGGATCGGGTAACAGGGCTGCACTTCAGATTCCCTTTCAGTCAGCAGGACTGCTGAGGACTTTCAAGTATTGATTATTGGGACTTGATGTTTCAAAGCACGCCGTGTCCCTTCATCTCTGTCATTCCCTCTATTTTTCACTTTTCCTTTTATTTTGTTTCCCTTCTGTCTCTCCATCATGCTCCATTCGCTTGACTTATAAAAACGGAGAAGAAGTAAAAGTGTCACAGGGCACTTTTTCCATTTTGTTGATTCTGCAATTCTTCCCTGGCTGGTTTGACAAAATTGCTGTCCCTAGTGCTATTGATGGGTTGTCCCAAGCCAAGCTTTCTCACCTGTGGCAGAAACAAGACACGTAGGACTTGCACGCCAAGGCTTAGTTAGCATTTCCTGTTATATCCAAGAAAGAGCTATATATGTGCAAGTTTTTTAACTGCACTAGCTTAGCGTACTTTATTTGTATATATTACATTGACATATTTATAATTTTATCTATTTATGCCATTATATTAGAGAAAAATATGTTATTCAGACAGGGCTGATAAATGAAGTTCTAAACCTGATATTTAACTTATATTTTTTATTGGGTAGCAACTCTGCTACTCTATGGACAGATCTCTGCAATAAATTCTAACTCCAAAAGATGGTTACAGGACAAATGGGAAGTTAAGTTGTACTCCAAAGTACAAATGTGTGTTGAAGCAACAGCACACAGGACCTTAGGGAATGCTTTTTATGTGAGTCTATTTAGAGCTGTAGTTGATGTGGTCTTGTTCTTTGTTACCTCTGGAGAACATTCAGATTCAGGCCACTGCCCTCCCTTTTTTGGTGGAGGGAACGTCCTGAGGCAAGGCTTAATGTACTGCTTAAAAAAAAAAAGTCAGAGACTTCCGTTACCAGTCAATAATGTATGTGACCACCCCATCCATCCTTCCTCCGCTTCTCTGACTGTGGCTCTTAGCATAGCTCAGCTATATATGACAGCCTAACTTTCACAGCTTTAGTGTTGCATTCATAATGGATAAGCATTTGCTAAGGTCAGCGGCTTCATCCGTCAGGAAACCCAGAATACAGCAAGCATGGTGCAAGAACAACAATAAGCCAATCATGCTGACAGTTAAATGAGGGGGATCGTTTATGAACTTTTGAAAGTGTAAACAAACTGAATCCTTTGTTAGGCAAATCATAATCACACGATGTCAGATAATGAAAGGGGGTAGATGAGTCCAAATGTCAGAAAAAAAGAAGGGGCGGATGGAGGTGGGTGGGATGAAAAGTGATGAAATGGGAACAGAATTTGTGTTTAATTCAGTGGGAAGACATCACTTATTTACATTAGAGATCTGGGGACCATTAGACAAGCAAGGTTTCGTTTAAGCTTTAAGACACTGCATCTAAATAGATCTTAATTAAAATGTAACATATAAATCTAAGCAAACTGTCAAATTACATTTCATATAACAGATATCTTTCTTAATAGAAATGCCATCATTTTTTAGGGGGAATTTTATCTTTTTTTCTCCTAGTAACTAAGAGTCCTGTCCCGTTAGCATAGCAGGTCTTGTTAGCACTATATATGTAGCTTTTTACTCTGTCAACAGTGAAAGCTTGTGAATGTGCACGCTTGTATAAGGGCGTGTGTTTTCAAAGAGGCAAAAGGGCTGTTGCTGTGTCAGTTTAATTATTACTGTCATCTCATACCAAGCCAAAGCCTCGACAGAATGGTTTGAGAAGAAAAGTAATTTCCTCTCTTTTTAAACTGCATCATACATTTTGGCAGGACCACCTATTGACAAAAAGACATGGCAGGCTCATTTGAATTTTTGCGAGACACACACGAACGCATGCAATCAGACAGCATGCTACCTTGTGTACGCCCACAGCAACGCAACATGCACACAAAGATAAACACACCACCTGGAGTGTTCATCCTGGTGATATGGGGGAATTGAAATTCACAGGAGTAAGGAGTATCTACTTATCTCTAATGTGTTTTTCCAATTGAGAGACTCCCTGCTACTATGCAAGTTATTTTTCCCCTAGAGCTTTTAGTCCCATCTTATTGCTTGGTAAGTTAAACTGCATTAATAATATGTCAGAACTGATTACAAGAGGTAGAAAATAAGTGTTTAAATGTTCGGTAGAGTGCAGTAGAGCGGAAATTACAACAAGCCATATATTCCTTAATGTATTCCTTGAGAAAATGTAATGCTTTGTAACGCTTAAATCCAATTATTTTTGTCTGAACCAGATTAATTGGCTCAATTCTGATTGGAGGGAAGTTCAGGTTACCTTATAACTCTATACATGAACACACATGCATACAGTTCATGGACTCATGATGCATATAGTGCATGCATTTTTGCACATATTTAAGGACTGACATTTGCAAAAGAAGCAGAATAGGTCAAGGAGCTTATACTTCAAGGTGTCAGCTGAGAAAATGATTAACACTCAGACGCACGCACAAAAATAGACCATTACCCACTCACAAATGCTGACAAGTATGTTTGTATCGACAATGGCTTTTGCAAGCAGCAGCTGACATTTTGTTGGGAGTGTGAGGCTAAGTGATCAGACCTTTAGAGAATGCTATTCTATCATTCCTTTTTCATCCTCCCTTTATTCCACCGTCCTTATCTTTGTTTGTTCCTCGAGTTCTCAGCAAATGTACCTGCCTGAGGTTTTTTTGTGTTGCTTCACAAACACACACAAACACACACACACACACACACATAGAAAGAAGACATCCAGGTCCTTTCTGCACTGCTTCTCTCTCTCAGCCTCTCATAGATCATAAAGAAGGTTGAACAAATGTATACATAAATCAATAGCCAACTAGATTGAAGCATAGAATGACATGCAACAGTATGCAATGGCCAGGTGTGTTGCTATGGTGAAGAAAATGATTGGTTGGACTCTAGATTACAGCATTCAGTTCCCAAAACAGTCTGCCTGCACACACAAGAGCGGCAGCGCAACACACACATGCACTAGCACATGGCCTGGCTGAAATAAGCTGGCTGATTGCAGTAATTTTACTGGTAAAGCCATTTGAATGGAAATGTGAAATGGAAGTCTATTACTAAAACTCATAGACATCAGGACCAGCTGTGAAAGAGAGAAATTACTTGCGATAAGAACTTACAATGTGCATCAGTAGAAAGAAGTACAAGGAAGCATTGCTGTGTGCGTCTGTGTGTTTGTGTGTTGAATAGAGATTCCTGAGTCAGTCCTGCTGCTCTCGGCCTGAAAAGCCCATTTCTAGTCCTGCTTCTTTATACTGAGAGAATTATTCTAAAACCTCCTCACAACACAATATTTATTTTAATGAACAAACGCCCCCCCAAAAAACAAGGTTACTCCAAATTGTGCTCATTTTTTAAAAATGTGCACATGGATGAGAATCTTTTTCTCTCTTAAACTGTTCCTCCAGTACTTTGTACAAGCCATATCAGCAGATCTACTACACCTGTTAAAAAAGCTAGTATATGCTATCAATTAGTACTTTTTTATTTTCTTAAGAGTTTTCCTTGGCTAGAGATCAAGGCTGTAAGGCTTGGCACAGTTATGTCGTAAATCATCATTACTAACACCAGAGTCCCTTAAAGTTTTGTCTTCAGTTCTCAGTTCTCAGCCATACTCAGACTACTTATTGAGAATAATTGTTAAGACCTCTCAACAGTTAATTTCCATTTTTAGCACAGACGACTGGAGCTATCTAAATGTGGACATATTAAAAGAATTGTTCACTGGCATACCCATTACTGGACCTAAGCCCTTGGTGTAAGAGTTGGACAGGTCAGCAACTTTGATTATACATGATTACATTATATTAGTTTTACCCGAGTGATTCAACTGAGTGCTGACAGAGTATAATATTACTTGGAGTTCTTGCCATACTTTTATCATGCTAATGATCTGATAACCAACAGTTACATAAATGCTTGTTATTCTGTCTGTTAAACTGTAACAAAAGCAAAGATAAACATGAGTAACCTTTGAGTAAAATTATGAATGCTCATTTGGGCTCTGCAGGGCAAACACCTTGGACTTTGAACTGCTTTAAGGCATGGCTAATTCTCAAAAAATATAATCATCAACTCACATTCTGTGGACCAAGCTCAAGACAACTCAGAGACAGTTTTATGGATCCATTCAGGCAACTGAAGGGGAGTTCCATAGAGCAAGCAGCTAACTAAGGTTTTCTGATGGTTTAAACCATTATATCTATAAACTATCTGTTAAGTGAATTTAACGCAAGACTTGGAATTTTTTTTTAGTTAATAATGTTTGGTGTTCTGAAAGACATTAAAATAACACAACACGCCTACTTCACTTAACGAGGTGTGGGGTTAAAATATTTGCTTGGCCTTTGGACAAAGGGTCAAAGGGGAGAGTCCATTTTTCAATTCACAATTCCACACACAACACCCCATAATGAGAAAGAGAAAAAAAATGCTTAAAATTCTTGAAAAAATTTTTTTTTTTTAAAAGACATGTGCATTAGTATTCACAGCCTTTGCTCAGTAATTATTTGAAGCACCTTTGGCAGCATTTACAGCCTCAAGTCTTTTTGAGTATAAGGCTATAAGCTTGGCACACCTATTTTTGTGCAGTTTCTCCCATTTTTCTTTGTAAATCGGATCTTGCTCCATCAAGTTGCATGGGCAGCATTAGTGCACTGGCAGATCTCTCCAGAGATGTTTAATTGGGTTCAAGTCTGGGGATTAGCTAGGCCCAGAGTGGTCCTGAACCAACTCCATTTTTATCATGACTGCGTGCTTAGAGTCATTGTCCTATTGGAAGATGAACCTTTGCCTAGTCGGACTTCCAGATTGCTCTGGAGCAGGTTATCATCAAGGATGTCTCTGTTTGTTGCTGCATTCATCTGTCCCTTAATGTCAAATAGTCTCCCAGTTCCTGCTGTCGAAAAGCATCCACACAGCGATGCTGCCACCACCATGCTTCACTTTGGGGATAGCAATACGTCATCAGACCAGAGAATTTTGTTTTTCATATTCTGATAGTCCTTCAGGTGATGTTTACTGGAGTGGCTTTTACTGACTACTCTACAATACAGGCCATTGGTGGAGTAATGCAGAAATAGTTTTCCTTCTGGAAGGTTCTCCTTTCTCCACGAGCAATACTGGAGCTCTGTCAGAGTGGCCTTTAGGGTATTGGTCACCTTCTTGATTAAGGCCTTTCTACCCTGATCACTCAAATTGGCCGAGAGTCCTGGTGGTTCCAAACTTCTTGGATTGACTACAAGAAAGCCTAAGACACATGCATCCTGGAATGCCTAGAACTATACAAGATCAACAGGTTCCTTTGATGGGGATATGGCAAACAGCACTAGAGGCCAACTTCAAGCCAATAGCACAAATCACCATCAAGTGCGGAGATGGAGATGCTCTGTTGCCACTGCTGTTCTACATAGGCCTAAACCCTCTCAGTGAGAAGACAAGACTCATTGACAAGACTGGCTACAGATACGGAATGGAGCAATTGTCAGCCACCTCCTCTACATACCAGGAGTGAACGAGACTTCGATTCACTGATCCACACCACTAAGTGTCAACAGAAATGACATTGGAATGTCATTCAGACTGGAGAAGTGTAGTTGGATGGTAACAAAGAGAGGGAAGGTAGTCAGAACTGAGGGGGTCGAACTACCAGAAGGTACCATCGCAGACATCGAGGACAGCTACAAGTACCTGGGAATCCCACAGGCAAATGGGAACCACGACAAGGCTGCTAGGAAAGCTGCAACCACCAAATACTCCAGAGAATAAGGCAACTCCTGAGAAGTCAGCTGAATGGGAAGAACAAGATCCAGGCCATCAACACCTACGCCTTGCTGGCAGTCAGATACCCGACTGGTATAATAAGCTGGTCAAAGGAGGCGATAGAAGCCACGGACATCAAGACAAAGAAAGCTCCCGACCATCCATGGAGAGTTTCACCCCAAATCCACCATCCTGAGACTGTATACTGAGCAGGAAGAAGGAAGCCAAGGACTAGTCAGTGACAGAACCACTGTCCATGATGAGAAAAAAAAAAATGGATAAACTGTCTAAAGTTAATTTCTACAAACTTTGTGAGCTCTGAGCATAAACGGACAAAATGGATAATGCAAAAATGACAATTTTATGCATTTAACAATTTTGTGCTACCACAAAAACAAAAATTTGCAACAACTGAAAGAGTGAACATTTCTGTAATGACTCCACATTCATAAGTGCTGAAACTGTTAATTAGATAGAAGGGGGCCTCTTTCTTTTTCTGTTTTATATGATAAACTCTATCTCTTAAAATTGTTAATTTTCCATGATTGTATTTCATTTGCAAACAGTAGCATCAGCCTGCCTGCTTCTCACAGGCTTTTTTCAAAGGATGATTATTCTCATTAGCGGGAGATAGGGTGAAAGAAGGCACAGATGACTTATAGGCACAGATATACCCTCACCCACATAGAGGCACGCACAGCAGACGGTAACAGCAAGAGGGTGATAATGGAGTGTATGTGTGTGTGCGTATGTTCGTGTGTCATCACATGTTGTTGTTGTTGTTGAGTTTATGAGCGAAAAAGTGCATGTGTAAAACAGCATGAACTGATGAAGGAGTTTGTTGTCATAGTGTCCAAAGGCGGTCATTACTTCTACCGCTGAACCATTAAGGAAAATAGGCTCTTTTCGTGAGATAGCCAAATGTCTGTCTTCTATCTGTGTGTGTATATTTGTGCGTTTCCTAAGGGGTTGTAGTGTAGCCTAAGTGCTAAGGGTGCTTTTAAAGCTGGTCGTAAAGCTTTTTTCTGTATGAACGTTTCTCCACCTATTATTTTTGACCCACTAATCAATTCACTTTTTTACTCAAGCTATTCTATTTCTCTTATCTTCTCTACTGCTGTAGAGGCTGGTAGAGGCAGCAGAGGAAGCTCACCTTCAACATGAAGAGGATCCAAACCTACAGGTGTGTATCTCTCGGACAGACACTAGTATTCTGACAATTCAACCAGCTAAATAATTCAGTCATTAATGATGAAAATAATAAAGAAAAAGTATCAATTTGCATCATGTTTTATAAATAAGTGTTTACATTTGTTTTTTAGGTTTGTAATTTTTGTCTGCTGTTATTATAGAGAAATAATAATACTTTTGGTAGTAATATTAATAATAGTAGCAAACCTTATTTCTACTCACAGCTTTGTGAATTATGTAGTTAATGTCATCTAAAGAACAAAATATGATTACTATTTTTGCAGAGTTACAATTAATTTACATATTTTGTAAAATTCAAATCTGTTTTAATACAACTTACAGCTTTTATCCCAACTATAATCCACATTATTATTCAACATCTTATTTGCCATGTTTGGAAGGGGGTTCCTGAGTCTTCCCTGGGCCCTCCAGTACATACCCAGATCACTTCACCTAAAAGGCATCCTGGTCAGATACCACTTCCACTGGCTCCTTTTGATGTTAATGAGTAGCAGTTTTACTCTGAGCCCCTCCTAAATGACCAAAGCGCACATACCCTTCAGAGGATCCCAGTTTCTACCACTCCCTTCCATAATCTTTATTCTTTCAGTCACTACTAAGATCTTGTGACAATGAGGGATGGTAGGAATAGTGATTAATCTTGATCAGTCTTGATTCACTTTCATGCACAGCTCTCTATTCACCACAACAGACTGGTGTAGCAGCCACACCTCTCAATCTTCTGCTTTACTCCTCTTCCTTCATTTGTGAGCAATAACTGAGATACATAACCACTTCCACCTGGGGAAACAGCTCGTTCCGAAACCAGAGTAGGAGTGGGCCCTCCACCCTTTTAATGCCTGGCCTCAGATTTGCTAATTCGAATCCAAACCACTTCACACTTGGCCGCAAACAGCCCCAGTGCAAGCTGGAGGTCATGGCTTGATGAAACCAACAAAATCACATTGTCTGCGAAAAACAGAGACAAAATTCAAAGACCATCAAATCCTCCACCCTCCATGCTCTACCCTTGGCTGACTTAGAAAATCTATCCATAAAAATTACGAACAGAATCTGTGACAAACAGCAGCCCCTGTGGAGACCAACAACCACTGCACTGCAGGGAGTTATAGTACACAATTTGCCTCATGCTTTTCCAAGGCATGCTGGGACGTGACAGGAGCAAGCAAAGGTAACACCTTTTCCACCCGGCCATTCTATAGTAACATCAACAGGTGAAATTTTCCTTCACTCCCAGGAGGATAATTGCAGCTCTAATGGGGGCTTGCAATGTGCCCATATCAGCTGTAATTTTCGTGTGTAGTATGACTAGGGCATTCCCCTACTGTCTCAGGTAGATCCTGTGATGCTTTCAACATTCTGATAATACCCCTCAATTGGGCGAGGGTTAAGGGGAAACTCTGTGCAATTATGCTGCAAATCCTTATTTTTAGTTGAACAAATCTGGAGCCAGTAAAGGCGATGCAGTTACACCTACAGATGTATAATAACTAAACATTTAATTGCATGGGGGAGGAAACATATCTAGTTTGTCAAATAGATATGTAAAGCAAGCAATAATAGTCATGTTTTTATACCTGAGTATACTCTGTGGGAAACACCTTTTGAGTCTGAAACATAAATCATGAATTATTTATGGTGTTATATCTCTGTCATATTCCCACTCAAACATTCAACACATTCTAAATGACTCCCTGGGAGTTCCATCCTCACTTCTGCAGACTTGGGCAAATGCATTCAGCTAATCATTTCTGTATACACACCCCCAAACCAAGCTTCTGCTCTCATGGTTCTGCCTCAAATCCATTTGAGCAGCTTTAATTTTTAGAGTGCAGCGTTGTATTTTGTGTGTGTGTGTGTGTGTGTGTGTGTGTGTGTGTGTGTGTGTGTGTGTGTGTGTGTGAGAGAGAGAGGCAGAGAGAGGCTGAATATGTGGCGGGGCTGTGTTCACTTGATATTTTTGCCAGAGTTTGTTCAAGCATCTAGCACATCTCAGAAGTTTCTTAAAGTAGGAGGAGCAACAGCAGAAACTTGAGTTTTAAAGAGGAAATATGATACTAAGTCGACTTGGGAGTATTTGCTGGAAAACTACTTATAAATTGCTTGGCAGCCGTGTTATGTGTGTTAGTGGCAGTAGCAGCGAGTATGTGTTTACTCTGTCAGGTTTTAAAGGTATTACAGTGAATATCCTGTGGTGTTCTGCTGTCATTGGTTATTAAGGAGGATCAATTGCTAAATTTAACCACTGACTGTTGTCCAGCTCTGCCCCTGTCATTTCTTTCTTTTTTTTGATGTTCTTGTTTTTTCCACAAACTGAAATTTCCCTCCTTCGATCTGTAAAGGAAAATTACACCATTTAACACTCTGACTGTGCTTTAAAACACTGCTCACACCCAAGTGCACACATTCACACACATATAGAAGACAAAACAAAAAACAGAAACCGCTCCGTTTAACATAGTTTTAACTAATAATTTATTCATAAACAAGGGCAAACAAAACTGTCTTCTTCAATACTGGGTTGGAAGTATTGTATATAGTTCTGCAGTTCTGCATGCTTTTGTGGTCATGTGTATGTGCATTTGTATTTGATATTTATGGAGTACCGGGTTTGTCTTTTTTGTTTGCTATGCAGCTTAATATGCAGTAACATTGTGTGGGATCACAGTGGTGCTTTATGCTGATAATTACTTGGTGGTGATGAGATGAGCATCCTTTTGTTTTATTTTTAATGCTTTTTAGCTTCAGAAGTTGATACTGGTTAATAAAAACAGTAAATTGAGAGTTTTGCATTTTCTAATATACAGTTATCAAGATACCTTATACTACCATACCTATATAATGTATCTGGAGACAAAGAGGAGACAAAGGGAAAGAAAAAGAAGATGGTGAGAGGGAATGAAGAAAGGAAATATAAACATGTAATTTGACCCAACTAAAGAATATTGTTGCCCACTATGACTTCTGTCTTGTCACTGGCAGGAGCAAAGCAAAAATAGCATTAGTAGCACAACTAGAATTAGAGTACTCTACATTTTCCGTAATACGTGTTTCTGATATTACCCCAAACTGGCAGAAGATGGCTACAAAAGCTAGCCGTGAATCAACAAAGCTATGCAATGCATGAGTGCTTTACCAGTAGAGTAGCATGCTGAAGGCATGCAGGTTACAGCCTTGCTTCACATTCACTTTGAACTGAATAAAGTCTGTCACATTGCTGAATTGAATAATGGGTCTGTTCCTTTCCTTTGGCTGACAGGGATTTGGTAGTGTAGACATACCGTGCTGCACAAAGAGAAATCTGGAGAGGAAGGCGAGGTACTGGTTGTGTCATTTAATATCAAAATGAGAAACAAACTGAAGAAACCAACTGGAGTACTGCTCCAACAGTACACCATGCAAACCAAGCTGACTGAGAAGTCTGTTGTATTTTGGAAGGAATATATCCAACAGCTGCAGACACCAAAACCTGTTATGGAAGACAAAAAATAAAACAAAACACAGAGTCTGAAAAAGGTTTTCATGAGACACTCTAATTTCAACATGCAATGGAAATACATACGTTGCCAACTGTGGTTTTTTCAGCAATAACATTCATACACCAGCTCAGTTTCTTTTATACCATTTGCTGGCATAGCAAACTCAGTATCACTCAGCGTCATGCTGTGCGTCACTTCTAAACTAATAATTAATTGATCACTAACAGCAGAGGAGGATAAAAAGACTGTTGTTACAGGTATCACTGAGATGACATCAGTCCTAATATTTAGACAACTTTGTGTTGTACTAACAAATATATTGGTAAATTTTAATTGTCACAGACAAAGACAGACTTTGCATTGTGTGACGACCTCATACATATAATAATCACTATTTCTTTATCGGGCTCATCATGGTGGTACTAGATCATTGTCTTTGTTCGGTATGCTTGTTAGCGTGCCTATGTTTGGTTTATCTGATGGCTTATCTATGGGTAACTGGGCTAATACGTTATGGTAATTAAATTAAATTCTGTAATAAACATATTTCTTTTTATTGTAAATTGTGTTTAAATTGTCTGAACAAAAAAGTGAAATGATTAAGCATTCTTGAGGTGTGATCATGAAATGCAGAAGCTGTTTACTTGCATGTGAACATGCATGTATATTTTTGTAGCACTGTACGTGTGCACCTGTGTAGGTGTGCATGGTTCATGTCTGTACTGCTCTGATGGTGGCATTTCTAATAGCGCTTTTTACTGCAGAACATGGTGAATAGATGGTAATTATTGCCAGCTGTGCTAAAAATACCACATCCTGTAGGGTGAAACCTCCTCCATCACTATTCTGAGTTTATTATAAAATGTTTGTGTGGTTTATTGCTATTGGATACATATTTGGCTGGCAGCGATTTGATAGGAATTTCCTTATCTATCCTTTCCAGAGCTCTTCTGCTTCCATGTGAAATTGGCACGGTAATCTGCTGCGATTTTCCTCTCTCACTCTTTTACCCGCATTGCTCATGTACTGTAAATAGGAAAGCAGAGAGCAGTCTCCCATGCACTCTCCAGCCAGTGAATCCTTCCTTGGAGGTTGGAAACAAACAGCCAATTGCTAAGCCCGATGTTGACTGAAAATGTGGCCCCAGTCAGGAGGGAGCAGTCAGAAAGAAATGCTTAATCTGTTTTTTTGTTCTCATACTCCCATGTCTGGGGTATTATCGTAGACTGCAGAGAGGTAGCCACTTGCTTGTTGATTTGCCAAGATGGCGTGCTTAATAATATCAAAAATGTTTTGACCCATGTCTCTGCCTGTGTTTTCAAAGTATTGCCTGCGTCAATGTCCTGTCACATGCATGGGCACTTATGTGATTTTAGGATTTTTTTAATAGCTATTTAATCAAGACTAGGCTTTGATCGCCCATTGTATATTGCACAGTTACACACAACTGGTTGAGATGGATGGGTAAACTACCCTTAGCCTGGTTCTGCTAGAGGTTTCTTCCTTTTAAAAGGGAGTTTTTCCTTCCCACTGTCACTTATAGAGGATTGTTTGATTGTTGGTTTTGTACCTTATAGTATGAAGTGCCTTGAGACTCTGTATGAATAAACTTGAATTGAATTGAAGTGAAACTTACCCACAAAGTAGTCTGAAGTACTTTGTTAACAGTGTCACAGAAAATGGTTCAGAAAGGTTCCCCACAGAGACAGAAACAGTGTTGATTGTTGAGTGAGGCAGTGGAGGTTTGTAATATTGAACTGTCTCCTCAGCAACAAGCACAAAGAGCATCAAGAGAAAGACACATGCCAGTTACACCCCATGTTGCTTAAAGCAAGCTAAAGTTTGATAAAAGTGAAGTATGTAAGGTTGTAAATTTTTATTAATATGGGTGGACGTTAGTTCGGTAACAATACCAAAATAGCATAATGTGAAACAACACTGTAGAATATTGTTAAGTGAGAATAAAGAAAAGACTTAAGTACTCACATCAAACTATTTTCAAGTATCAAACTTGGAAGCATAGTCTTCATTTTTGTTCATCATGCTGTGTCTACCAATAAACTTAAGTAGTACCTACTGGTATGTTTTTACATTTACCCACATGCAATAATATAAAGCTAACTTTAAAACTAAGAAAAGTGGATTTAAATCTTTGATGCAAACAAACTTTGTTCATCACTTTTAACAACCATAACTGACTTTTTCCTCTATATTTCTACAAGCTCCAAGAGGAAAGGTCAGATAAACACAGATAATTTCTATGTCACCTGACGAGCCAAGATAGAAACTCTCAAACACATCTGTGAGAGATTTGTCGTGAGGTGTGTTTGTGCATTATGCCCCCATGTGGCTTTTATAGACTTCCAGACATGTTTGACTCAGAGTTGGTGAGCACAAAGTTTAAGCTGCGTGAAGTAGGATTTCAAGTAAGGCATATAAACTCTTACTTGGCCTTTTCCTCCAAGTTATTTACTCAATCTGCTGTCTTGTTTACCCCCTGATTACCTATATCCATGCCCCCGGTTGTTTTCGACTCACATTTTCACACTCTGGGAGTCTTCTTCCTTTCCAAACTGTGGCAAAAAGAGCAGAGAGGTGCGCGGGGAAAAGAGTAGAGTCTAAGTCAAGATTACATTTAAACGTGAGCACCAGAGGGTGGGGCATCATGGTCAATCCTTTCCAAATCACATGTTGTGTCTTTTTCTCTTGAGGCTGTTGATCCACTGTCTGACTTTCTGCAGGAAAAATATTAAAATCAACAAAAAGTGTATGGTAGCCTTCAGATATATGGCTTGTACTAAACTGCATCGGTGCTCCTCTAGGAGGCAAATTAAACTTTTGCGGTGTTTGCTTTTTAGTTTTTTTTTTTCATTGAAAAGCAATATTTTGACCAATCTGTAACTAAAAAAATAAATACGAGTTGATAGAAATATACTACACTCAACTCAGTTTCCATCGTGCAGTGTGCAGCCAGTGTTAGAGAGACAACCACTTTGTAATCTAGAGACAATATCAGCATTATGTGCTTCTATTTGTAAGACATTCCTGCAAAAGTTGCACAAATCTTCACATGTAGAAACTTGTGAAATTTCCAGAGAAACACTGGAGCACATTTACTAAAATAGCAGAAGCAAAAAATGCAGGTCAGAACCACCAAAGAGAGAACAAAACAGCATTGGAGACACAAAATCATGAATTTCAAAATGACCTAAATCACCCTTCTTCTTCATTCTGATTGGCAGTTTGAACTTGACCATGTCTACATTCCTAAATGCACTGAGTAGCTGCCATCTGATTAGTTAATTAGAGAAGGCCTTTGCATTAGTGAGCAACTGAACAGGTGTGCCTAACAAAGTGGTTGGTGAGCATTTGTTAAAAGGCTAATTTTCACTTAGCGATCGGTCTCATGGTTCTATATGTTCAAAAGTCGCGCCAAAGAATTAAAGGCAGAAAGTGATTGTTTTTGTAAATCCACTTAGCATTATCGTGTGATTATATCAAACTCAGTGCAGTAATAATATTTTAATGTGAGGTGGTACATATTACACAATAAATGTATCCTTTTTGGCATGCATTTTGAAAAAGGGAACTGAAAAGGCTCCACTTTTTACCTTTTGCTAACCCTTTATTCATCCTCTCCCTCTTTGTCTGTCCCACACTAAGTGAGTGGGTGCTGATGGTACAATCTCTCAACGTAATGCACCGCAGCGTTAAAGATCAGGTTGTTAACACCATGATCTGGGACTGCATTAGCGGCACTGGGCACTCCTTTACTGTAATGCTGGAATGGCATAATTGACGTACTCAACACAGACACCCACACTTGGACACACATGCACACACTTGCACAGCCTCAAATCATACTCGGAACCCTGCATAGATGCAGAGACACACACACACACAGTTACACATCATGGTTTGCCCTGGACTCCATTCAGACACCCACACTCACTCTCGCACTATTGAAAATGTGCAATTTTAATCAAAATTAAAGACAACATACTGTGAATATAAATGAGTTTGTTAGCAGATTAATTAGCTGTGTTATGTTTTACTTTTTTTTAAGCCTTGTGTTTTCTATACTTTGAATTGCTGTTGCCTCTGGTGACTTATCTTTCTCATTTCTGTTTTTCAAAACAATTAACTGTTAAAATATGCACAGCTTTAATTGTTTCTTTCAATTGAGTCGTTTTTAAGTGTTGCTCTCCGTCTTCTAGGTAGCCACTTCTATAAGAAACCTTTGTTGTTTAAGTGTATATAGATAGGTCACAATGTTTAAAATGTCATTTAAAAAAAGTAATAATTTTAATGGGAACCTCAAAATAATCAGAAATAATCATAAAGAATACATAGAAACAGTTCTCCACTTCTATTTTGTTTCATAATCAAAATTGAGCATTTTTTGAAGCATTTTTTAGTTGCTTTTCTTCCATCGGCGCTGCAATCAGATGACACTCACCTTAATTTACTCGACTCTTTAGTGCTATGACAAAGTGACAGACAAGCAGAGCAGTGCTTACTACAGCTGCATCCACACTGAAAGAGATTATCTCATCACGCATCACCTATTAGCTGATTGCTGGTCGCTTGCAGATGTTGCACACTCTGGTTGCCTAGGTAACTCTTTAATGTATTTATTACTAGGTCATATGTCATCCAAAACTATACTCTGCTCTCATTGTCACTAGCTTCAATCACTCACCTGGAACTTGAGAAAATTTTACACTTGGGAGCCGGACACTTGCTGTTTCCAGTGATTATGCTGCTAATGGTGACTTGAAGTTACAAATTACAATTAACCTTAAAAGGTATCTGATTAACCCATCGCTAGGGCAACACTGATTTAAAGCATCAAATCACTGAAACTTTATCACGATACAGAGGTTGCTTAAAATAAATTGAAGAGATTTTAGACAGAAAAAAAAAATGTCTGTCTAGTTTTAGTCTCGGTGGATAAGTAGAAGATTTGAAAGCACGTCTCAGGAGGGAAAATGAGGCCAATAATTGGAATGGGCTAAGACATATCAATATGTCTGAGTGGATGACTGTACAAAAAAAAAAGATCCAATTTACTGATGCAACAAAACGGTAAGGAGGCAAGCATGAGACAAAATGTGTTTCAAATCCACAGTGAAAAACTGTTTGTTAGGGAGTGGGGTACCTCCACTGAATTGTCTACACTCTGACAAAGAGAAAGCAGCACTTCAGTCTTCAGAGACATGCTGCACACTCTGGTTTCCACCTTCATGAAGAGGAATACATCCCCCAGCAGGATAATGCCTGCTAACATACAGTATGTCAAAACGTTACATAAGAAGCACTTAAACGCAGTTGAAGAGCAAAGAGTGCTGAGTGTTATGGACTTAACCTCCACAGTACCTGAGCTCAAACTTATTTGAACATTTATGGGGCACTCGATAACTGAAAATGCCAACCATTCCTCATATCGCTAGAAGTTCTTTAGGATAACAACACCGTTATTCAGTTTTTATTCCAGATCTAGTTAAAATAAGGCAAAGGTATTCTAAAACCCAAAATCTTTTTATTAGATTCGATTACTCACTAAAATAAAAAAAAACTTTGATGTGGTTATATTTTAATCATAATAATAGTAATAGTGCTAATTTGTATTTTACAACAGGTGGATTTAAAAAAAAAAAAAATTCCACCTGTTGTACAGGCAGGGAATGAACAGGCAGATGGGGGAGGGATATTAGTCTGTGACAACCTGGAAGTGCAACAGTTTTCCCACAGATATAGCTGATATTAGCCAAGTCACATAAATGCAGAAGGGAGCCAATGGGAGCTGAACACCAGGAAGAGACAGAAGGTGGTGAGGAATGTACAACAAGCTAACAATGGGAAATAAGAAGCAGACTGAGCGGGAACACAAAAGGGGAAAATTGAGTTGAGAGGCAGAAAAGCAAGTAAATGAGAGAATGATAGAAACGGTACAAAAGACACAGCGTGAACAGAGTGAAGACACAATGGAGCTTTACCTTAAGCACGTACAGTCAATTGAATATTTAGCAGCCACAAACACAAGAGTTGTAATTTTCATTACTGCCATTCATACAGTCTTTGTGCAATGCATGTATTTCTTATGGAGATGGAGCTCTGAGAGGTTTAAGTACAGTTGTGCTGTGGCTGAGGAACTCAGGGCTTCTTTATCAGTGGATAAAGGTACAGTTGTCAAAGATAGATAGATCAAGTACAATAAAAAAATAAATAAATAAAAATCTTGCTATTATTTACAACCTCACCAGATTTCTCAATTTCTAATAAAGGGAGATTCTGGGTTCCAGATCAAGTGGCATTGTAGACAAGATATATATTATAATACATTATTAGAATGACATAAAGCTGTGAACACAGCTAACATATTATTGCCTTTCACAGTTCCGTACAGTCCATATCTATTTTTAATATTTTCTATTTGTCCCTCTCAGCAGCTTCATCTCATCTCCTTTCCTGATTTGTTTCTATAATTATCATTAAGCAGTGAAAATTAATTCTGTTTCACTGCATTTGTATTTGTTAACAGCCTGATGTTTCATAGTTACTAGGCTATAGTTACAGGCTTAAAGAAAATCCTTTAAAATATCCTCGCACTTCCTTCTATCTTTAAAGGCACATTTTGAAGTGATTCCCCAAAGCAAGACAGCAGAACTCAAATGAAAATGCTGATGTCAGAGTCAGCTAATTTAAATTCTGTTCATTCTGTTGGACTGAAAAACACAGGTACCGTACCGGTTGTAGAAAATAGATGGTATTCCAAACATCATAAAGGTCAATGTGCCTACGATTTTTTTTTACAAGTCCCTGAAGTGAGTTGCATACTAATGTACTTGTACTGTAACTAAATGCTTACGAATGCAATCTCATGCAGTAGCTGATGTTGTGATGTTGTGTTTGCTTATTTAATCTGCTTGCTGCTCCGTATGTTTTGGTCATTTCATCTTGTTTTTTTCTTCTCTTGCTAAAACCGAGTATAGTGAAAGATGAAAATGCTTGGACCGATTTTTTTAAGTTTTGTGTTCATGCAGGAATAGAAAGAGTCAGGTAAAAGCCTAAAAATATGGAACATAATATGCAACACTGATCTCCCTCACCTTGAAATGGCAGTGTTCCCCTTGATAAAAGGCTAATAAGTCTAATCAGGCCTGATTAATTACACCGATAGGCACTGTTGTTGCCAGCCTAATTGATGGCTTTATCTGTGTTTTGCTCTGTGCTGAAGGGATGATGGTGCTTCACAGAGACGCTAGAAAGATTTAGCCCAAATGAAGGTTATTGGTGCCAGAATAGAGAACTGGGTTGATGGGGCAAGGGGTTCTTCCATCCCATGTAGAAAAGGGCCTACTAAGTGCTTGCCTCCATACAGATTGACTCTTTACTTCAGTCTGCTGTCTTTTCAGTTACAGCTTATGCCTCAGGAAGTCCAGAGAGTGTCTGTACCCCTCTGAATGATAGCACATGTACTGAGGCTTTGTATTAGACTTGAGGGAACGGCTATTCATTTTTGTCAAGAGCCCTTTTCAGACCTTATTCTGTTTGATTACAAGAGAAATCATTGTGACTGTAAGCCATGTAATCGCCACTGCACACCTGCCCAAGGGAGTGTTACTACTGCTACTGAGAATAAAAACAAAGTAAAGGATATAGATTTTTCAATTAAAGTAAGGAAGAAATTAACCAGAGCTTAAAAGCATTTGTTATTCTAAGGACCCACATAGCTGTAGTCATTTTGAAGAAAACTGTATTTTGTTTAAATTAAATATAGGGGTGGTGGTTTGAATGTCACCTAAAATCAATTTGGCATCACTTGGGAGTTTTTGGCCACACTTGTAAACAACCCTGAAAAGGATAAGTGGAAGAGGATGGATGGATGACTTTTTTTTTTTTATTTGGGCACAGTTTCACAACTAAAGACTGTTTTTATATCAAAAATAGTGTGACACAGACAGAATCAAGTCATGATAAACATTTAAACATGCTGGTTTCAGCTTGCATGCTTTTTGTACCTCTGTATATATCTGTATAGTTTATTTCCATGTAAACACTGAGATGTTTTTCTTTCACTTGCTTCACTATGTTCATCTGATTGTTGTCTTTTGTTCTGCGTTAACTGTAGCCTTTGCAGGCATTGCCCTGTATGGTATCTCAGACTTAAGAGCCTTTGGGATGCTGGGAGTCATGTGCTCTATATTTATCCAGCTTTATGATTTATTAATAGTCTCCCCAGTATGCGCAGTACTAAAAATACACCAGAGCCAGTACATCTAGCTAGAAAGGGAGTGTTCAGAGGTTTGAGGAGAGATCTGTCAACTCAGCAGCTTTCCACTGTAACAACATGCACGTCTGGGATCATCCAAGGATTCAGGTTACCACAGCACGCAAACTACTTTCTGATTCAGCGCTTTAAGTGACCCAGTACTTCTATACATTGGATTCTACCGAGTGATTGGGCAAGCTGAATATTGAAACTGAAATGCATGACTCTGTATGGCAGCTTCAGGGACTTTTTAGCTGTGTTGTGTATGTTATGTTGTGTGTGTGCCTTGTTTTATGTCTGTTTCTCTCTCTTTCTGTCTCTTTCTAGTATGAATACTTTAATGCAGTGCTGATCAATGAGGTGGATGAGGAGGGGAACAGTGTAGAGCTGGGAGGGGAATTTATCCTGCATCCCAATGACCACTTTAACAACTTGTCAGTCAACCTCAACCTCAGCGTGGTACAAGTGCCCACCAACATGTACAACAAAGGTACGTTCACGACCCCCAATGTAAAGTAAAAGTGCTTATGTTCAAAATGCATGTGCACAATACTGGCTTGGTTTAACCCTTAAATGGGTGAGAAAAGATATGTGGTAACTAAATGGACATCAAAATTGACCCCCCCATGACTCACTGTGAGGGTGTAGAACCACATGGATTTCTCCCAGCCAATCAGCAAAGATCAGGTTATGTGACAGTGACACAATTGTATCTGACCAATCAGTAATGGCCTGGAGCATTTCAGACATCAATGTTGTTTTACAATTTGAGATACTAGGTTTTTCGCCCCTACCTACTCCCACACCTGTGGTCATAGCATTAAAACAAGCTGTGGTATGTGGATGAAACCCATGTATTTTTATAGTTCAACAGTTGATCTAAATGTTGAGATCATTTTTATTGTTGTTGTGTCACAAAAAATGACTAAAAACACTAGTCTAAAAATGTGGAATCAGCAAAAATGTTGGTGTGTGAGCTAATGCGCATGTCAGGAGGCAGATTTGAATTCATTAACTTTAACTATTTGGATCATCCCTGCCACACACTGACTTAATTAGCAGTTAAATAATTAGACTTCCACTAATTTACTATCCACTTAAGTCCAACTCGAGAAGTCATGGCCTTGTACAAGGCTCAGCGGACAGCGTGAATGTCATGTCAGCTTAACCAAGCTAACAGAGGCAAAGAAATTATATAGCGAGAGCGAGAAGGGAAGAGGGAGAAAGTAAATGAGAAAGAAAGTAGGTTAAGTCAGACTGATGGAAGGTCTGAGCAACAGATTAATTGCAGCTAGGTAGAAAAAAGAGAAGAAGGAAGTGAGAGTGACAGGAGGTGAATGAATGAAATGAAATGAATGAAAGTGCTAGGAGCTGGGGTTGGCAGGCTTGTAGGCTGATACAGCGAGAGCAAAAGTAATTTTGATTTGATTCACAGGCAAATGAGTAGAGTTACACGCGCACATTTATACAAGCTAATACACACACACAGCTTTAAAGATTTTACTTTTGCGAGATTTATTCATGGGTAGCAATAAATTCAGCGTATTGGCTGGAACTTCAGGGAGCTTTTCAAGATTTGAAGCCTCACTTTTCTGTTAAAAGAGACTTAGAGATATGTTCTTAGAGTAAGAAAATGTATGTGTACAATTATTTAAAGCATTTGCAACCATTTTTACGATAAATTTTAATTTTGAGAAAATTGCAAGTGCATGTCTTTAATGCAGGATTTGCACTTTTTATGTTTAATGTTACAGGATGCTAGCTAGCACTATATTTTATTTTATTTTTTTACAAGTACCACGATCTTACAGAAAGGGGGCTAGCAGGTGTTCAGATAGAAAATAGCCCTGTGCTGGAAAACACAAGGTGCCATATTAGTGCAGGTTTGGGGCTACAGGTGCAGCTGAGAGGATGAAAAATGATCCAAGAAGGCCAGTTTTACAAATCTAAGGTTTGAAGGGTCATCTGATGCTATTGCACTGCGCAGTGCTTCGTGTCATTGTAATGCAAGTTTTTAGAACTTTTTAAAAATCTATAGTAGGCAGTCTAACAGTCTTACTAAAATCAGAAGGTAATCTGTCAATAATCTTTCCTTCAGTATATTAAATTGATAATGATTCTGAGCAAAGTTCTGGAATGAAAAAGCTGTTTTTCCCATACATACTAGCCAATCACAGTCATCTCAACCTGTTCGTAATGCTGCTGAAGAGCTGTTTGTAGCCTCTGTACTTCATAAATTGTTTGGCATCAGCTGTGATGAATTGCGGTTTAAGTCCATGGCAGCAGAGAGCTCTCCCCCTCTCTCTCGAGATTAATCGCAAAAGGAGCTTGCCACTTTCAAACATCCATCTTTCAAAAATATATCTCACACAATCATTTTTATGATGCTGAATGACAGAAACGTGACATGGAAGAAGTAAACCTATGCACACATTTAAAGGGGGTCACAACAGTCCACGAGTATATCCAGTATGTATATTCAAACATACACATAGCAATTGCTTTTCCAGTTCTCTCCTTTCATGGTTTCTTACTCGTTATATTTAGCTTTCCTACTTGATCAATAGATGTAACCTAATAACATGAATGATGAAAATAACCTGAATCAAGTAATTCAGGACAATAAAAGTAATATTTGTGCACATGAACGTGTATATATAGTGTACAATGCTGTACATGATCATGGCAGCTTCTTAGATTGAAGTATGGAGTGCATTAGCTGAGATGAATTTAAATGACAGCTAATGGGGAAGTAGAGCCCATACTTCCTTCCTCATAATGAGCTGAGATTGTAATAGACACTCAAACTGCACCAGAAGTGACTATTGTTGTGTAAATATGGCCTGGATCAAATCCAGCCTCCTCTCAACTCCACTTCATAGAGGTGGATGGGTGTTTACTATCAAGAGAGGGGCTTTAGTGTGCTAGCTTCCAGAAGAATAATTCAATCATGGCTTATTGGCATGACTGTTGACAGCAGAACAATGCTGGCAACGTAGACAATGATGGGGAATCTGTTATCTACTTTTCTTTCTCTTTGTCCATTAGGTACTTGTCTGTCTGTCTCCCAGTAATTTTCTAGCTCTTTCTATCTGCCTTCCTGTCTTTTTTATTGCTGTCTAAAGGGTATATTTTGTGTCTGTCCTGCCGTACACTTGTGTCTATCTGTCTGTTCATCCTTTTCTGCTCCATCTTCCTCGCCCCGCTTCTGAACCAAGTAATAACCAGCTATAATAAGCTTGTCTGTCTGGTCTCTAACCAGTACATTCATAACGCTCTCAGCCTGCAAATTGAAAAGAAGGTTTAGTAATTGGATTTGCCATTTGGATGGAATTATAAGCAAATACTATTGCACATAATATATGCAGTGTATAGATGCACATGGTTATCGTGGAAGATGTGCACTGAATAAGCCCACATTTCCAGTTTTAGCAGCTTGATGCAATATTTAACTTACTTTAAGTTCATAGCTGTCTCTGTTTGTCTGTCTATCTATTGGCACTAATATAGAGACCCTTATTTTGTCTTAAATTGGTCGTTTTTGCTTTCGGTTTTTAATTGCCAAGCTATCTGAGTTTAATTGTAGCATGATATTTACAGAATAGATATCACTAAGCCTGTAACTGTAAGTATAAATTCAGGATGCAGTAACTACTTAGACAAATATATTTAAAAAAAGTTATTTTGAAAACATAAATGTTAAATAATAGCAGTAAGGTTTTACTCATCTACATCACATAAAATCATCTGGTCCTCAGCAACCGCAGATGAACTGCAAAACAGGACATATTACACCATGTCATTATTTATTTAACAAATATTAAGATAAAGATTCAGGAGCAGTGTGTGCAAGACTAAGTACAGCCTCACTATGTCCATAAGAGAAGCAGCGAAGTGAGGCTAATTAGATGCATTTGACTATCGGAGCAAGTGTGAGCATCTCTATAAAAGGCTATGGCAGTTTATAGATGAATCTAAATATGATGCAAAATGTGTTGAAAAATGTAAAATTGTATTTTGAAATTTCCAGAGCATTCAGGGTTGTGTTAACATAATGCCAAAAAGGAAAGACATCAGCAATGCTGAATGCTCCCCATCAGCCTGAAAAGGGTTATAAGACCATTTCCAAAAAATATTAAATCCATCATTCTACTATGAGAAAGCTTAATCACAAGTGGAAAATGTTCAAGGCAGTTTTCCCAGGAGTGGAGGTCCAGGCAAATTCACCCCAAGGTCAGGTCGTTCAGTGTTCAGAGAAACCGCAAAACACCCCTCAGACTCTACAGGCATCAGTTAGTGTGTTAAACGTTAAAGTTAGTGACAGAATGGATAGAAAAAGAGTGAACCAGTGTGAGTTGTTTTGAAGGGTTGCCAGGAGAAAGCCTTTTCTCTCTAAAAAGAACATTGCAGCACAGCTTAGATGCCCAGTTTGCATCTGAACAAACCATAAGACGTCTGGAACAATGTTCAGACAAGACAAGTGTCAAACACAGCAAATGAACATAAACATCTCATACCAACTGTAAAACAGGGTGACAGAGAAGTTAAGCTTTGGCCTTTTTTTGCAATCACAGAAACTGGGCACTTTGCAGTCATTCAGTCAGCCATAAACTCTTGTTTATCAAGGTCATTTCAAGTCTACTAAACTCCCCAACCTTGTTTATGCCCGACATATTTTCATGGACCGGCAATAAGGTGTCGCGGATAAATACAACAAAATAAAACTAATGCCGGTACCAAAAAAGAAGATTTATTCATAACACTCGTGAAAAGACCCAGGAAAACCGAGTTAACGATGCGATAACAAAATAACGTCCGCTGAAAACCATATTTCAAAGCTCAACTCTCGGCTGAAAACGACTCACGGACCGGTACTGGTCCGAGGCCGAGGGTTGGGGACCGCTGTACTAAAGTATAAACACTCTATGCTAAAGTGTTGCTGCCTGTCTGACAATTAAAGCTTGGCTGAAACTGGGTGACGCACCAGGACAGTCATAACAAGCGCAGCGGCAAATCTACAACAGAATGAAAAAAGAAAAAGAAAAGAGGTGCCAAGTCAAAGTCTAGTATTCAGCTTCATTGAAATGCTATAGCAGGACCTTAAAAAAGCTGTGCAAGAACAATTGCCTACAAATCTTAATGAACTGAAGCAACGCTGTAAAGAAGAGTGGGACAAAATTTCTCTACAACAATGTGAGAAAGTCAGACAGAAAACAATTCATTTAAGTTAAGTTTTTTTTAATGTCCTGATACATAAAACTTGAAAAGAGGTGTACTTTCTTTTTACCATGACTATATATAATTATTGCACTTTAACTTTTTATGGGTTAAAATTCAGCAGTCTCCTCTATCCTGCCTCTTTTTCATCCTTTTAATATTGTTTGTCTTCTCTCATTTTTTACTCTGTTTTTCTGCTAACTCCTTTCCTGCATCTGTCTGAAATGAATAGTGCCCGGTAGTAGCCTGTGGACGTGCAGCGTGTGATATGATATGACTGAATGAGCAGGCACCAGAGAATATATGCTCCAACCTCCTGGACTGTAAAAAAAATATATATATATTTAACCTTTTTTCCTCCCTTCAATGTTTGTCTGCCTCTCCATTTTTCTCACTCAGACTCCGCAATTGTCAATGGAGTGTACTGGTCTGAGGCCTTGAACAAAGTGTTTGTGGATAACTTTGAGAGAGACCCATCACTCATATGGCAGTACTTTGGCAGTGCCAAAGGCTTTTTCAGGCAGTACCCAGGTAAGTGTGTGTTTGTTATAAGGATGGATGTGATCTGGGGATGACTGTCTGTGTTTTTGTAATTAAGTAGCTGTCTTTATGAAGCAGTAATGGGAATCTTCAGTAACTGACAGCAGGAGACTGGAGGTTAGCAATGAGATAGAGGGGGGTAGAAATGCAGAACAGTGGGAGTTTGCAGAGATTAGGCTGTGTGTAAAGAAAATAAGAAAAATATTAAAACATTTGACACAGGTGAGGTGGTGTGAATATTTTTTGTAGGAGAAGCATTATCAAAAGGGGGGATAGATGTTATATTTAGCATGAAATATGATGAAATCAACAGAAAGTGTTTTACTTTTCTGTTTTCTTAACTTTTTACTTTTTTAACTGTAAATTTTCAAAAAGAAAATGTTAAATGTTCAGTGTTACCTGTTGAATTTTCCTCAGCTGTCCACTAGTAAGCATCTGACCTCAGGGGCTCCAAAGTCATTACTGCATTAATCAATTCTATGCTTAAATAACCCATCAAATCATATTTTCTGTCAACTGGACAAAAAAACCCTAAAACAAAACATGAAAATACCCTGCAGTGTGTTTTATGGAGTCTTCTGTGTATTTATAGTCAGAACAGTCACTCTGCACTAAGGTGCTAAAGGGACTGCCAATCCTGCAACATAAGTTAAAAAAAAGATGTTTTAATATAAAAGAATTTCTACATAGCATGATACTGTAAAGGCAAATGTATTTTTAAAGCAACTTTAAATTCTACTGTGATAGAGAAAGAGTATGTTTTGGTACAAAATCCCAAAGGTTGTTTAAAGAAATGACTTCTTGGCCCACCTTTTTTTATCCCTTTTTTTTCTTAGTATTCCAGTACTTTAGCATTTCATTGTTCATCTGTTTGATTTGTGGCATTCTTAAAGGAATCAAATGGAAACCAGATGAGCACGGAGTTATTGCTTTTGACTGTCGAAACCGGAAATGGTATATCCAGGCTGCCACCTCTCCAAAGGACGTGGTGATCCTGGTGGATGTAAGTGGCAGCATGAAAGGCCTGAGACTGACTATTGCCAGGCAGACGGTTTCCTCCATACTGGACACTCTTGGAGATGACGATTTTTTTAACATCATCGCTGTAAGTCTGCACGGTCGAAAACACTGTTAGACTCGGATAGGTGCGCAAATGTATTCACAAAAACAAACAAACACAAAAAAACAAAGACCCACATCTTTTCCTTCTCAGATCAGAGGAAATGCTGGAACGAATGAACTTTCTCTCCTGTCATGCTCACAACCAATTAACAGTCAGCTGAATGGAGATTTAAAATGCAAAAGAGGCAGTTGTGATTGGATCCAGCCGCAGGCACCTAAAATATTGTTATCGTATTTCAGCGTGATGCAACTCTGCAAGTGTGTGTATGACCGTGAGTGTGTGTGTCTGATGTGATTTCACATCAAAACATTTCCATAGTCACTTTTCAGTCGCTTTCCTCACTGAGCAAAGTTTTCATTATCATTTAATATCCTAATCATGTTGAAAACTCTTCTTTGGAAAAATAGAGAAAAAGAGGATTTGACAATCAGGCAGAAACACATTGTTTCCCCAGACTCTCTTTAAAAGGATATGTCATTTTGACTTATGTGTTTCCTCTTTCCTCTTTTTGTTTGTTATTTATTACTGTGTCACTTTTACGGTGTTGCACACATTATAAAATGGAAATAGTATTATTTTGTCTAAAGTATTTGCAGAGGTGGAACAAATTATGTGTGTGCTCGTGCAGCGAGATTCGGATATGTGGGGCAAAATGTCTCCACATCCAAAGAAGTAAAACTAAAAAAAACATATTCACACACACATGCACATAGACTGAAAAGGTCAAAGTTACTTGCTTTGGAAGAATGCACTATCACTGCCTTTCTTAGTCTAATTTTAGCTGTTTTTAAGGCATTAAATGGTAGATAGTTATCATCACATAAGGGTTTATATATTCTGTGCAGTGTAATGTGCAGTTTTCACCCAGATGAGTAAAGTTTTTAACATCTTCACTCTGCTTTTTTCATGGTAGATTAAACAGCTCTTTTTGAATGCTGGGTTCAAAGTAATGAACATTAATACTTCTGTAATTCTCCAGTACAATGAGGAATTGCATTACGTGGAACCATGCCTGAATGGAACTCTGGTCCAAGCAGATGTCACCAATAAAGACGTAAGTATCTCCTAATGTTACAGACAGGTGGAATTCACTGATTTCACTGATTATTTCACTGAGTTTCTGTCCAAATTTAAAGCTGGAAGAAAAACATATAAATGCATAATGATCATTTTAATTTGTGGAAGTATTTTCAAATTTATCCTTTGAGACACAGGAAGCCAATATACAGATTTGAGGATAGGAGTAAAATGCTTGACTTTTTTGATGATTTTTAAAATTACAGCTGCAGGATTCTGTGAATGAGCTGTAACTGTGTGATTGACTTTTGGCTAATACTCACAAAGACACTGTTTGAATAGTTTAATCTGCTAAAAATAAACGCTTCAACAAGTTCTTCTGTATCCGCTTTAGACAGATGCCATTATTGAATGATTTTGTAATTGTTTTAATGTGGTTGTTGAAATTTAGGCCAGAGTCCATAATTACACCAACCTGGTTTGAGGATTTAAGCATAATGCTTTCTAAATAGACTGAGACTTTTATTATTTTTTCTTTAGGGCCAAAAACAACTATTTCAGTCATTTCTGAGTTCAGCTGCTGGAAATTACACTTATGATTTGCTCAGTGCAATTTTAGAGTCAAGGTCCCCTTTAGTCTTGAGGTGACATTCGCGTGTCCTCTGCATAATAATGATAGGAAATATTTTAATATTCTATAATCTGAGCAAGAGATGGTAGCAATAGGAATTAATAAGAATTTAGAAATTCCCTTATCAATATCACTTATCTATTTGATTCCTTATTGAGCCTCTTATCGATTCTCATTGGGTTGTTATTGCCTCACCTTGAGAGTCACCACAATCTCTAACCAGCATAGGCTGCATTCACTCAGCTTTGACCCCTCTCTGGGTTCTTGGCTAGCTTAGTGTTAGCATGCTAGGTGTGGTTGCAAGTGCTTGCAAAGAGCTAAGTTATGTTAGTAGTATATTACTGTAAATTTAACATAAACTTACAATGACCATTGGCTTGCTTAAAGCTATGTATGTGATGTGCTAATCAGATTGGTGTAGTGAGACTAGCGCGAAGGAGTCCGGTGCTATAGAAGTACAGTGTTTATTCATTGGAGTGCATTATGTTTGCATACGTAGTTTCACATTTTCATGTCAACATGGTGCAGCTCCTGCTATTATTGAGGCATGATTCCCTTCTTCATCTCTGAGACTCTGATTTATGCATCAAAAATCTGGTAATTTCCTAAAACCGTTAAAGGTTCCTTTAAAAAATTCAGTTAACCTCTATTGTTACAGGCTCACAGTTTTTTGACACAGCTGTTTTCTAGCACAAAGATTGACTGCCTTCCATGCACTACATGAAAGTAGTGCAGAATTCTCTGTGGGTCTGTTTAAGTTAGTTTCTGTTTACTTTGTAGTGAGTGTACACTTATGCATATGGATTAGCATTGTGTGTTTAATTTCAGATGGTAGTTTAATGTTGTCTGAGTCAGTCAGCTGAGAGGGGAAGCCAGTCTGCAGCAGTAGATAAGGCTAATGTCTTCTGTTTCAGCTGAGGGCAAGAAGTAGTTGTCACACTGCAGATTTAAACATACTGATCTGACGTTCAAAAATATGTTTTTTCACGCCCAACATCAAATGTTGGGGCAAAAACACACATTAAGACACACATGAATATGACTACATTAATAGTATTTATTTGTCCATATGCATGTCAACAGGTATGTAAATATGTGGAGGTCATTCATGTCTTGTTGTTGTTCACATGTGCAGTAGTTTTAAAGAGATACTCTAAAGAGATATTTTAAAGAGATGATCTCTAACGTCATCTCTTTTGGACTTTCTCTGTACAAATAGAAACATGTTTGACTTACGCTGGAATCTGAAGCACTGATTCTTTGTTGTCTGAAACAGACTGAACTTAGGATTTAAATTACTCCTGTGAGCAGAAATGTTTTTTTCTTGTGTTTAGTAAGAGAAAACTTCCACTTCAAACTATTGGTTTAAGCAGCGCAGTGCCTGTTGATTTATTTTTGAAACAGACCTGTTCGACTCCCTTCTTCACGCACTGCTCTTCTTTTTTCAACAACGCCCCTGTTTCGTGCAGGTATCGGATTTGCATCTGTCCTCACGTTGAGTTAAATAACTTATCATAGCAATCAAAAGCTTTGGCTTAGCAAGCTGCAATTTGAGATATTTTGGTTATTCATTAAAATGTCCTTATACCCTGCCTTCTTTCATTTCACTGATACGATCGCTTTGAAGAATCAAAGGTGTCTGAAGGATTGAAGAAGTTTGATGTGCAATGCACATTTCTGAGCCTTTTGGTGCAGGACAAAAGGTTGGGAACATTAAGCATTGCATTCACACTGACACACACATTTTCAATCTGCCACTTTCGTACACTGCTGTGCCAGGAATTGAACATGGCCCGCTGTGCTGAGAAAAATCACTTCAATCTTAGCTCACAAGCACTCACACGCACACTTGCAAGCAATAGGTAAAGTTTGCTATGCTCCAGGGTACAGCCTTTTGTTGAAACAGATTAACCTTTTTATCCACATCCATGGATAGCTTGTGTTTTTGCCGATGCGGATGTGTTTGAAACAGTGGAAGTTGGTTTTGTGTACACATTTATCTGTACATTGCACTTGCATTATATGTGTGTGTGTGTGGGTATGTTTGTGCGTGTGTGTGTGTGTGTGTGTGTGTGTGTGTGTGTGTGTGTGTGTGTGTGTGTGTGTGTGTGTGTGCTTGCTCCGAAGTGAGCAAAGCTCTGAAATGGCCTTATGTTTCTTATGACCCCCCCACTGTGTACCAAGAGACTTTGGTCCTCCCATGAGTAAGGTACAAAAGACAGGAAAAGATGACGATAGTGGTAGAAAAAGGGAAGGGAGCAGGGGGTGTAGCTTTGGGGTGTAGGTGTAGTCTGTTTCTAAATCATGAAACCTGATTGCATTCATGGCTTATCAGGCCTCTATTCCCAATGGTAAAACTGATATACGTAAAAGGGTCACCGGCATGAATGGAGAATGGGTTTTATAAAGTTGCTGGATTTAGCCAGTCTCAGTAGGAAGTGTTCAAACATGCCAGTTACAGGATCTAAATATCTATAAATAGATTATACTGGATAATGGGGACTGTGTGTGTGTGTGTGTGTGTGTGTGTGTGTGTGTGTGTGTGTGTGTGTGTGTGTGTGTGTGTGTGTGTGTGTGTGCGCGTGCATACGCCATGTATTTGTTACCCCAAGGCTGTTACAAGTAATGAGATGTGCACATGAGACCTGTTCAGTTGCTGAAAACATTAAACTCACCATGAATTGCTAGAGAAATAATGTATCCTTTGTAACGCAATCATGCCTGTGAGCAGATGCGCACACACACAAACTCATGTATACACATATACCCGGTGCAATAAATGACGCTGAGCTAAAAGCAAGGGAAGGGAAAACTGGTCATTATGGTTTTTTCAGTCAGTATGTGACATTTCACTTCAAGATAATGCGGGAGTTTGCCAGATAAACTGGCTCAGGACTGAATTGAAGAGCCCATTAGACCATTGATGCAAACTCTTCACACATAAATGATGGCAAACCAAATTCAGTAAAATATTATCCAGGATAGGAACGGTGAAAAGTAATAACTCTGCATCTTTTCCCCCTGCGTTTGTAGTTATCTCTTGCCTCTGCCTTTGTGTTTTCTTCATAAAGACTTGTAATTCTGTCACCTTTTGTGGTTTTGTCACTTTAATTCTCGGCTTTTTTCAGCGAGATCGTAATGTTCTCAAAACTTTTTCCCCAGCATTTCCGGGAACACCTCGACAAGCTGTTTGCTCAAGGCATCGGGATGTTGGATATAGCTCTGACTGAGGCTTTCAATCTTCTCAGTGACGTAAGTAACACACTCATGCATGATCACGGTCATACACGCACACAGACGCACTCTTCAAACACGCATACACATCAGTTTTATGCATAAAATTAATTAGGGCTGTAATTAATAGCTAAATCAACTGATTCATGCAAAATCCAAGTAAACAAGGCACTCGATGACTCAGGTTAGTGATCTGACATTTCCTAATTATGGACATGTAATTAATCAAACAGTCATCCGGACAAAGACAAAGACACACAATCTAAATATACGTATTTCAACAGCATGTATCTTTTAAAGTGTATCCTGAAATGACAGAGGCAGTGACATGCTGCATAACGACGCCTCGCTGTAATTTTATCTCACAGTAGCCCTTCTACCTTGCGTTCATGCATGCGTATTGAAGGCGTGCTATTATAATTCCATTAACTCACTGTTACAACACAGTCAGCGTCCATGATCCAGTGGAGAGTCTTGTGATGATACATTATAAGCTCTAATGGGAAGGAAGTGGAAGAACTGCTTGATAATGTTTGAACTGGTTAAATTTACATTTGACTGGATGAGAGCTTTTTGTTCTTTGCTCATCACGTGGTAACCCTCTGTTTTTTTCCTTCTTTGTCTTTCTCTGCTTGTCTGTCTCCCGATGTCTAGTTCAATGAGACTGGGAGGGGCAGCGAATGTAGCCAGGCTATTATGTTGGTGACAGATGGGGCAGTGGATACATACGATGCCATCTTTGCCAAGTATAACTGGCCAGAGAGGAAGGTAGTGTATCAGAAGACACAAGCACACACATCATATTATTCTGCAAATATGTTCCAAGACAGTCGGGGCAACTCATCTCAGTTTCCCATTATACTTTGGTCACAACTTCATGAGCATGTAACCATGTATACCAGTGTTTGATGAGAAGTGGAGAGAGGTGGACTAATGCCCTCATGTGGCTATGAATGACTTCTTAAACGCACTGTTGAGAAGAGCATAAGTCTTTTTGACCCAATGTTAAAAGGAACCCCTGAGATCTAATGTGCTTTCAAGTGCACTATACTGCCAGACGTATTTGCTCGTCTGCCTTCACATCCATATGAACTTGACTGACATCCCATTCTTAATCCATACGGTTAAATATGATATTGCCCCATCCCATAACAGCTTCAGCTACAACAGCTTCAACTATTCTAGGAAGGCTTTCCACAACAATTCCACGAGAATTTGTGAGGCTTGCACTCTGCACTAAATTTATCCTAAAGATGTCAGGACCAGTCAAGTTCTTATACACCAAACTCACAAATTGTTCCCACAAAGTTGGGAGCATGAAATTGTTCAAAATGTTTTGGTATGCTGAAGCACTAAGTTTTACTTTCACTGGAACTAAGAGGCCAAACCCTGCATCATAATCCCGCCTCTACCAAACTTTACACTTGGCTCAATGAGGTCAGACAAGTACCGTCTCTCTGTAAGTGTGATTCGTCACTCCGCACAACATGTCTAATTTGAAGTTTGGAGGTCTGTAGTGATTGACTCTTTAGAAAGTTGCTGACCCCCTCACACTATGCACCTCAGCAACTTACATGGTCTACCGCTTCATGGCTGAGTTGATGTTGTTTCCTATCTTTTCCACTTTGTTATAATCCCACTAACAGCTGATTGTGTAATATTTAGTGTAGAGGAAATTTCACAACAGATCTTTTCGCACAGGTGACATCCTATCACGGTACCACACTGGAATTGACTGAACTCCTGAGAGCGACCCATTCTTTCACAAATGTTTGTAGAAGCAGTCTGCATGCCTAGGTGCTTGATCTTATTTATCTGCGGCAATTGAAGTGACTGCAACACCTGAATTCAGTCATTTAGATCAGTGAGTGAATTGGCAATATAGTGTACATAAATCAACAGAAATAATGAGAAGGGCACTGCTCTACAGGGTTAGGACAATGACTTCTAATTATGCAAAATTATTATAACTAAATTAGAAATACAGTTGCTTGAGGAATCTTTAATGTCTTGGTAAATCTATCTAAAAAGACCACTAACATCACAGTTTTTCTGTGTCGTTTTCTGTTTGTGCCGTAAATCTTTCTGACAAGCAGAGGGCATTGAGTGTATCCAGTAGGGGATCTTTTTGAAGTACTTGGAACAGTGCATGGCCCTGTTGAAAAAGACAACACACTTTTGCTGCTGTCCTGCAGTGTTACTGTGGTGCTTTCTGACCTGTCATGAAAGGGCAGAAAAGATGGAGGGAGGAGACAAAAAAGGGTTATTCTAAGGTCATTTTTTTTCTCTAAAGGAAAACTTTTGAAGCTTAATAGGTCAATGATAGAAGTATCAAATGCAATAGTACATATTCACTGTCATCACATACTATATACAGTATACATACTGTAAAAATGAATATGACTTTAAGGGACACAAGCAGTTCCATTACCTCAGGTAAATCATAAATGCTTTTATGCACATTGAGAGGAGAAGGCTTTGAGATTAGGCAGTTGTTGGTGTTCAGATATATTTTTAGTCAATTATAACACTGACTCTGAGTACATGTTTCTGTGTATCATTATGGATGCCTTTTAGTTACTATTAGTGCCACACTTGCACATTGTGTTTCTGTATGTCTGGTACAGTCTGTATTAAAACTGCCGAAAGCTCTCCCCTCCCGACAGCTCCTGCCTCAAGGCTGAACATCAGTGAGCAGAGAGGGGACAAGGCTGCTAGATAGTTCCATTTAGAAGAAGCCCCACTGATAATAGAAGTCTTCAGTCTCTGTCACTCTCTTCAGTCTGCCCCCCCACCCACACCCCACCCCCAATCTCCCTCCTCCACCCACCACTGCTGTTTTTTTAATGGATTCCTTCCAACCCATCTTAGAGCTTCACCACTGCTGAGAATCGCACCAACTATACAAACAGGCTTTGGGAAATGTGAATGCTAAAAACATGATAAATGTCTGTATTCAGACAGCATGTGTTACACAATCCTACACAAAAAAGATCATAAAGAGTTGATTACCATAAAAAAATAACAGCCGTGATAAAAAGTCTAAAACATTTCTTTTCTTTCTGTTACAGCAGCGATTATTTTCAAAGTGATTTTCTCTTAATGTTCAAACATTAGCTTTTTTTCCCTCACATTTTTTAAACTGAAGCATAACTTACTAAAGACTTACTAAAACCAACATCACACAAAATATTCACATAACCACACCTGTATGATGAGTGTAACCATACAAAACACCGACATGCTTTTTACACACCCTCTCATAAACATGCTTATCTACTCTCCTAGCAAATAAAATCTTTTAAACACAATGCAGCACATCCTGTGACCATACAGGGCTGTGAAATGGAAATCTCAGCGCTGTTTGAAGTGCCTTTCAAAAAATGAAGAAGAAAGCCAATGGCATTGATCAGAACAATCATGAGTTAAAACTCTGACAATTTTCTCTCTGTAGTGTTGCCAAACTCTGTCTATTACCTGAGACTGTAGCCTGTTGAGTTGTAAAATCCCCAGACAGCTAATTTGTGATCAAATTGTTTGGCAGGTGAACTGCCCTCAGGGACAGAAACCTGGGATGTGCCATCAGTGTATTATGTAAACTGAATACGGTGTTCCAAGCTGGAACAGATTAATGCCAATTAAAGTTGAACACTGTATACATGCTCTTAAAAAATTCTGAGTTGACTGCCTGACTGCACAAATTCCATTAATTTGTATTTGCTGATATTGCTCTAGGCTGATAGCACTATATTACATCCAGTGACGTATTGTAATCATTTCAAGATTAGTTTTTTTGGTGTTTCTTTTTTTTGTTTTTAATTAGTGCATCACAGTATTGTATCCTTTGCTCTTATTTCCTTTTCAATATACTGAAAAGTCTGTATGGGCAGAGTGAATCAGATGATTTGTTGTTAGGAAATTTCCACTGGATGCAAAGGGCTGCACTGATTGTGGGAGCTTGTAGGGTGCCCGTAGACATAACTGTAGAAACTCCTTGAGAGGCAAGGTGAAACAAGACATCCCTGCCCATTGAAAGATGCTGCACACTGTCTGGAATTAGCGGAGAGCCACATGTATATCCCTCAGCATTAGGAGGCTGATATGCTATCCTACACACAACAATGACCATGCTAGCTTTTGAATTATCTTTGTGCACTGCCTATACCTTATCTGTCACCACTGTTTGGCAGTGCATCACAAGGCAACATCACCCTGCATTTGCCAACATTGTGCCTCGTTTTCCTAGGCGGTTAAGCATAACTGCCTGGAGATTACTCAGCACTACAGCCTAGAAAGGACAATCCTTAGGCTCTCTCGTGTAAATGAGAAGAATTGACTAAGACCTAGACCATGAGCACTCATGTGTCAGTCTCAGTGTGTCTCAGCCTCACAATTTGAATTGTGAGACATACTCATTGCAAGTTGAAAGCTAATACTAGACCGAGAAACGAATTCCTTGGAGAAGCCTGTGAATCAATCTGTAAGACTTGCTGATAAAGCTTGTTAGATCCTGTATCTGAACTAAAACAGAAGAGCAGTGCCCACACAAACATGACTGTTCAGACTGCAATCACAAACAGTAAAGCTTCTTTGACCAAATATCTTCTGCACATATAGATACATGTATCTGTTTATTGAGAGGCTTACTGAATAGTGGCCGTATACAAACCATTTCTGCTCACCATGTCTGTCTTTGTTGCAAATTTGGATTCAGGTTAAATCATCAAGTTGATGTATATGTAAAATTAGCCAAAGTAGGACTTTGTCTGGTAGGTCTTAGACTTTGTTAAGTACTGAACAGAAACATCAAAACACTTAGCTTGCTTTTTCTACTTACTCTTTCAAAAAATGTGTGAATGTTCCCAATGTTCCCACTGGAGAACAAAATCAATTATTAAGTTAAATGCTAAATATGTAAAATATTCATACATGTACTAACTGAAATTACATCCATATCAGTGTCTATGCATACTGTATGTGCATGAATTTGCAGTATTTATATCCTAATGTGTCTGTATTCTTTTGTGCATGTGCATTTTTTTCCAGGTATGAAAAATGTGTGCACTCAACTATCTTAAAGATTGCATGTCGTGGCTCAAGTTCTACTATTTCTTCTTCTACCTCAATTTTGTCGTACTCAGCCGTAAACCTCGTCCATATTTAATAACCAGTCTGTTGCGGTTTGGCATTCAGTGAAGTAAAACACATAATCACACAAAGAAAAGCTTACATGACACCTCTTTATCAAAGTCTTACATGGCGTTATTCTGATCATAACAGCTGTGTTGTGTTTTCCTAACACTTTGGTAGTGTCACTCAAATGGCTCAAGTTTGATGAATAGAGGATTATTGTGGTTTAGATAATGAGCGGTGCTTAAAAAATGACAGCCAAACAACTATACTTATTCAGTGAAACATATTACAGTTATCAACAGACTGACATTATCCAGGAAAAAAACAATTTAGAACTAGATGTCCATGGTCAAGGTGTTAAATTTACATATTAATTTTATAAAGACTTTTTTAGTGAAACAAAATGTAATAGAGAATGCAGTGCATACATATTCCAGGAAAAGTCAATTGCATCTATACATAAATGATGTTTTTGCATTAATTTTTGCAATTTTCAGACTTTCTGAGTTCCAAAATTGAATCAAATACATGTTTAAAACTCTGAGAGGTCTTCGCACTCATGTGCATTCATATGCAGTACACACAGTACATATACACACACAAACAGAAACATGCTGTTGGGGTTAAGGAAGTCAGTGGAAAATGCATATGCAATAGGCACAGCAGCTGTGCCCCCAGAGGCTTGCATCTGGTCCAATCTGGCAACAAATCTCTTAACACTCTCATACATGCACCTGCCAAATTCACCTGCTGCTAGAGCCAACTGAGCCAGGAAAAAAATGGGTTTGACACATAAGAGTAAAGAAGATTCTCCGTGCTGAGCACATAAAGCTTGCTTTTTCAAATTAAAATGTTATTAAATTTGCGTTTTATCTTTTGTAATCACTGTAATTGCAGATTTTCAAAACACTCGCCTGCATTTGCTCATCCTTAATTTTTAGGTTCTTGAATAAATAAATAAAAATAGCTGGAACTGAAAATTTAAATTTAAAGGTAGCACAATAAACTTTCAGGAAGCAATCATCAACTAGGAGAAAGGACTTGGTAATCACTAAATGAGAAAGAATGAGTCTTTTGCCAGGCTTTGACAGTGTTATCTTCTGAATGGTACCATGGCGGCCCCTATCAAATATGATTAAAATGAATGACGGGAGGTATCTGCTTTTCTTTCCCCAGGTCCGTATATTCCCTTACCTGATTGGTCGAGAATCAGCCTTCGCAGAAAATCTAAAATGGATGGCGTGTGCTAACAAAGGTGGGCTCTTAAAAGACTGTACTTTCCTCTCCTTATAATCTGTTTTTGTGGGGTAAAGTTGCAGCGTGTCACTGTCAGCCGGATGAAAAGTAAAACATTATGCAGCTCAGGATTTGTTTGGAGTTTTGGCACATGTGTCTGTGTGCATACATACACTAGCATAGATGAGTTTGTCACTGCTCATCAACATAAGCACGTGTATGCGACAGGAGGCAATGGGTTCCAGTTGCACAGGCCTGATATGTCATATTACTTCATCTTCTTTGAGCTTAAAGTCCAAATTAATCATAGTGATGCACCACTTTCGAGCAGCTTTCCGTGTGGTCATGGTTGTCTTAATGCGTAGAGCACTTTCCTTCAGGATCTATATTTAGCTGGGAGGTGGCTGACAGAGACAGTCTGGCTCCATTTCCTCAGGCTCCAGTAGATAAGACAGGCAAGCCACAGGTCACACAAAGGGTGTTAGCGTGTGTGTGTGTGTGTGTGTGTGTGAGCGTATATGTGTGATACAAGAACATCCACAGTGTTGCTTGGACGTGATATCAGAGAACCCATCCAGTGACTTTGAGGATATTAGTGATGATAAAACCTGAGACAAAAGAGACTCACAGAAGTCTATGAATATTTTTGTTTGGCTGTGCGCTTGTGTGCGCATGCACCAGGGATTGCACATGTTGCCCTAAGGCTGTTGCAAGCAATGTGATGTACACATGAGACCTGTTTGGTTGCTGAAAACATTTTGTTTGTTTAGATTTGTGTATGTGTGTGTGTGTGGGTGCATGTGTAATGCTATAGTACAGATGTGAATGTGTATGACTGATGATGATTCAGGGGGATGACTGTGACATTCTCTCCATCCTGCAGAAATGATGCAGAACAGTCTTCTGTCAAAAACTCTGTATGGCCTAGAATATTAGTAGGATTGGAAATGCTATGAGTGTCACAGTGCAAGTAAAGCTACTTTTGGTTGCTTCCTTATTCACAAGGAGTCGCCAGAGCGGGTAGCGCCGCATGTTTGATTTGGCAGATTTTTATGCTGGATGGCTCTGATGTAACCCCAGAGGAATTTGTGTCTGCTCTTGGGATAGAACTGGTGCAAGTATTGGTAAAATAATGTTAGATGTTTTCACTAACTCTCAGCATTAACTGTATATTTACTACTACACCTGAAATACTAGGAATACATTTGGTTGGCAGTGAGTGTGTAAAAGAAAAAGGTATTATTTATCCAGTTATGGTAGATACATTTTTGACTCCATAGAGCTGTTGCAGTGATTGGTCAATCTCACTGGTTAATGTGTTTTCACATCCTAAGTACAATAAAAATGACAACAAACCAATAACAACCATTTCACTTTACTTGTATATCAACAAATACATTTTCAACTTCTTATGAGAAAGAATGGCTAAAAGCACATTTTGAACACAACTAGTAACTCTTTTAGCAATAGACCTCAAATTGACCAGTTTATCAGTGGGCCAATATTATGGGTCGATATTAACTTTTTGTTGATCTATTGGTATTGGGATTTATAATGGCTTATCTGTGGAAAATGTAAAAAGTAAAGAAGATTTGGGAGAAACACTTTTCAATCATGTTACGAGTGTTGATGTTGGATAGTTCATTCACCAGAGGGCACTGTGCAACTTCCCTGTTAACACCCCACCTGTTTGGATGACCACAAACACAATTACCGGCTCATCTGAGTCGAGTCGGACAGAATGTAAATGAGTAAATAAACAACCACACATAGAAGATATTAGGGAAATCTGTTTATGTTTCATGTGTCTGATATATGTCTGATATTAGGCAGCATTTAAAAAAAAAAAGACAAATACTCTTATTGTTAAATAACCACCACACCCTGCCTTCACTGTCTTCTCGCGTGCAGTTTGTTGCTTTGGACGGTCGATATTATTTAAACTCATCCCCTTTCGCTACCTCTACTCCTTGCGTCTTCACATTTCCTTCTACCTCCCTGTCATTCACACATGTATTCTGTCTTTTTTCTACTGACTCTCCTTTCTTACTCCAGTGCATACCTCCTCCTCCTCTCTGGGGTTACTTCTATGTGCTCCACATTCTCTATACAAATCACAGTGTTGTATATACAAGTAACTTTAGTGTCGTTTCAGATGTTCTTAGCAATTATTTGCTAAAATGTGTATCAAAGCTAATCAACACCCCTTTATAAGTTGTTTATTACACGTGCAATTTAACATGTTAATTTTATTCAGATTTAAAAGCTACATCAGTACTTGCCTTGTTGCAACCAGTGCAGGAGCAGTTTTCCTCTAGTGGCATTTGAGTATTCTTAAATGTGGTATATTTCTGAATGTAATCAGTACTTTTTTAAGAGGGAATTTTGATCATGTCATATTAGTGCATTAACAGGTTATTAATAACAGGAAGCAAGGCAACATTTTTAAGTATTCTTTCTTAAGTCACCTAGATTATTTTACCTTACCTTTGCAATAGCTTGGTAGGGTGACAAGCTCTCTCCTTGTAATAAGCCAAAAACTTACATTTTTGTTGGGTTTAAAAATACTTTTAGAACTGTGCACCAAGATAGTGCTTCCTTACATGATGATACATTTTTCACTTCCACCTCATCCATTATTTTCATGAATCAGGACACCTTACTGGATCTTATTTGCTTACATATGACCCAGACCAAGGTCATGTAAAAATATATTGATGCCCTCAACCTGTCCACACCTTGCTGAGGCTGTATTGTATGTACAACATGGGTACCATGCCACTGAAAGTTGGGAGCCTTCATTTTTCTCCCCCTGGCACCTGGCCCTGATGGCTCAGCTCGAAGGACACCCTCAGCCTTTGAGAGGGAGCAGTAATTCTCGACTTACTACTGTGATGAACGATGCAGTTAGACTAGACAGTGTGCTTTGTGTGTGATACGCGTCTGTATGTGTGTGTTCTCATTGCACCGTCTGGTGGAATAATAGCCAGCTCCAAATGCCTCTGAGGATAAAAAAGTCCTGTAAAGGTTCACTTCCAGGTCAAGTTCAGTGTTAAGTATATTCCTGTTGCTATACTGATTACAGCAATTATGTGATACCAGCACTTTTTTCAATAATAGATTTTATTTTTTAGTTAATTGTTCTATTTTGGGCTTTACTGTAGATATAGTTTTAAGATTTGCTTATAATTAATAGTGCATATTATCAGATATTTGGGCTGGGTTGATGCACCACATCTATCACAGATCTGTGTATTGTGTCTAGACTTCGGGTCCTTTCTCCCTGTGGAGTAAAAGTTGTTGCCGGGAAAGATGACCCCCAAATATATTTCCTCCGACTATGATTTTCTACTTGAATGCCCAACGGTGATGGAGGCAGTTTGCTGTTTTTACAGCTGGGTGAAAATGTGGTGGGCTTTTTCTTTTCCCTTATTCATGGTGTCACTTCATGTCCTTTGTCTCTGTCTTACTGCAATGCTGGCTCTCTTCCTCTTGCTTTTTCTGAACCTCCTCCTGAGATAACAGTATATTTCCTCCTTCACATACACATTAGTATCATAATGATAGCATTACCATCATGGGAGATAGAATCGCTTATAGTTTAACTGAGATATTTTTGGTCTTACATTTAGATACAGATGCATATACGTATACATTAAAAAACCCATGATGGTTGGCTCTTGCTTGAATAGTTTGCGGAGGATACTTTAAAAGTTACTCATACATTTAACCACGTTTCCATCATGCAAACAGCAGGTCATTGCACTGCATTCCAGATGTAGTTAGTCTGTATTGTTCCCAAGATTATTAAAATAGTAGCAATGGCTTGGAATATGTTGCTGGCTCCATATAGCTAAAATGTTTTTTTAGACATCTGATCTACCCTCAAACAAGCTTAGAAACACAGAGCATGTGTTTTTGGGCAGTATAGTGAGTTAGACTTCTGAGCCTGTGCTGTCTCATTGTTGGCAGGATCTAATTTAAATAATTAATCTACTTTAATTAAGAATGAACAATTCTTCATTTCTGTTTATCTTTCTCCTCCACTTTTTGCTCAACAGGGTATTTCACTCAAATTTCCACACTGGCAGATGTGCAAGAGAACGTGATGGAGTATCTCCATGTTCTCAGTCGTCCCAAGGTGATTGACCGGGAGCATGACACGGTTTGGACTGAGGCCTACATCGATAGCACTGTGAGTTGAATACGCTTGCTACTGGACTTCAGTTCACGCGGTCCTTGATAGCCTCACATATCCACTGGGCTGTTGTAGGTTTAGAAAACTCTATAATGGACTGAATTATTGTATACATAAACCACAGGACATTTTGTTTAAGTTAGTATTGTGAAAACATGTATTTTGAAGGGGAATGAATTAAACAACCCAAATGAAAGTTATCGAGGGTGAAAGACAAGCAGAGGGCTGACAATGTTTTCTGCCTTTATACCTTTGACTGTGAATGAGTGAGTCTATGTGTAGCAGATGGACCCATTAAGTAAATGAGCCTCCTGTGTGTGCTTGGGAGTTTTGTAGGGTGAGCAGAACATTTGTGAGTTGCAGCATTTTCAACTCCAGACAGTCTTAGGAGAATCTTTTTTGGGGCATTGCCCATAGTTGACCTTTCCCGCGTGAAAAAGTCTCACTTCAGATTTATTAATACTGGAAATACTGTGCTTGGTTTAGAAGAGGGTGCCATCATACCAGAGCATGATGGGTCACAGTCACAGTCACAGTCATTTGCTTTTAACTCACCAGGGCATTTATGTGGGCCCTTCTCACATGGATGCAACATTGCACAATTGTACTGGGGAGCTGCTATAATAAAGTAAATTTAATGTCTGATCTGAACGCATAGGGCATTTATTGTTCCCACATGTACCATCATTAGGTAATGTCTAGAATAGTTCAGGACTTTGCTGTGAAAACTATGGTTTCCAATCTCTAAATCTCCTATTCTATCACAATACTGACCGACATACTGGGACTGGGTAGTGAATATTCAATTCAATTCAATTTAATTTTATTAATATAGCGCCAAATCACAACAACAGTCGCCTCAAGGCGCTTTGTATTGTACAGTAGATCGTACAATAATAGATACAGAGAAAACCCCAACAATCATGTGACCCCCTTGTGAGCAAGCGCTTTGGCAACAGTGGGAAGGAAAAACTCCCTTTTAACAGGAAGAAACCTCCTGCAGAACCAGGCTCAGGGAGGAGCGGCCATCTGCTGCGACCGGTTGGGGTGAGAGAAGGAAGACAGGATTGTGAATTACAGTCAAAATAATAATATTTACCAAATAATATTTACCAAAAATCATGTATTAGTCTCCTGTACATCCTTTATAGTTGAGTGACACAAACATCCCAAAAAAACCCCCCGAATGATAATAACAGAGTTAAAAGGACGAATCCTCTGTGATCCAAAATCAGCACACAACATGCTGTATTATTGATTCACACACGCTGGTCCTTCTTGGCTGAAGTTACTCTGTTTAGACACGGAGAGAGAATAGCAGGAGTTATTTTTTTCAACAGTTTCTGTATAGATTGAGAGTGTGAGAGCTTTGGCCATGTAAAGAGGCAAAGGTAAGTGCCCTCCACTAGAAATACCCACCACACAATCAAAAAACTACATAAAAATAGACTCTTTTCTCTCAACTATCCTTTTAATATCCCTTATGTTTTACCCTTTTCTGTCTTTCTGTGCTCATTTGTTTCTCTTTGTCCTCATTATCCCTCCCATTTATCACAGAAGTACATACACTCAGCACTGACCTAACACGTATAAGGAAATGCTTACGTTTTCTTACAGTAGAGGATACGGCACTTGAGTGTTGATTCCTCTCTGCTGTGGCCCTTTTGACTATAAAGCTCGCCTCTCTTGAGACAGTCACTGTTTTTAAGTTGTGTTCAATGTCAGTGGATTTTATGTGCCCACTGGCACTCCATTCAGTGAAAATTGCACTGAAAGGCTTTCTGACACTTATCCACAAATGTATTGACCCTGTCTCTCCTCCTCATCATCATCCTCCTTCTCACCTCCTCTTCCTTCTTAATCTGTTCTCTTTAGCTCCCCCAAGCACAAAAGGTAAAAAAAAAAAAAAAAAAAATCTGGTTTGAGGTCATTGGTGCATTGTGCTGTGTTGAGGCCTGCTGTGTGTCATGTGCATTTCTTGTGCATGTGCGTTTTGGTTTCTAATATCTGTGAAATGAAATGAACTATCATAGCGGCTCGTGGCATTTTCTTATGTGTCGTTGTCATATGTTGTTTGTCAACTTCCTGATTGAAGCCATGCCTCATGGTTGTCATGGGTGCCATTCACGCTCTCTCTTTTGCACGTCTGATTTCGCATTTGCACACGTCTGTGCACAAACTCTCGCTCATTCTTCACTGGTGATGCTATGTTAGCCTTGCTTTGCCAGTATCTCTGGGCTGGCATTGTGATTATGTGTGTAAATGTGAGGCTTCATTTTGTTCTTTGGCCTGTGTGATTTTTGGTGTGAAAACAAGATTGCCTGTGTTATTTGTTTTGGTAGAATTCTCCAGAATAAGCTGTTTTGTCATCTTCTGGGTGAAAATCCAATAGTCCATAATGATTGGCGGGATGATCTGTTCTGATGCCTTTTTATCATTTTCAGTGTTTTATTTTTCCAATGATTTATGAATCGTATGTGGGTTGAGATAAGCAGCTCTATAATCATAACAGTGATGATGGCGAAACAAAAGAGCGCTCTGCCTCCCCATCAGTGTGAGCTAGGCACAGCAGTAGCATTACACAGCTGGCAGGCCGTATGTCTGACATAGTGCTGTTAGTGTGATAGACCCGAGCTGATTGACATCAAAACAGCTCAGCAGAAAACTGAAATAGATATAATTTTTCAGGCATGATAATTAGGATTAGCGAGGAATCTGTACCAATTCTTTGCATATAATTGCCCCAGCACTGCTCTGGTCTGGGTGCTGTGAACACACATACTCCTTTGAAAGTAAAGCAGTGACAGAAAGATGCACACATCATACATAGTGATACTGTGTGATAAGAAGTGAGCAAAACTCCTTGGATTGGCTCTGTGTTAGAAAATTGATGAGCATTTTGGCTGTGTTCTAGGACTGAAGTGTATCATCTTTCCTTCATGCTATCTTTTCCCGGTTTTCTCCCTCTCACTGCGACCCAGTAGTCTGTCTTTCTTATCTCACCTTTCTTTTGTTTTTTGTTTTGTTTTATTGTTTCACTTTCCTTCTTCCTCCCTATCTCTTTCCCTCCACCTGTGCTCTCCTTTCTGCCATCCTCCCTCTCGCTCTCCTATCCCTCGTTCCACCAGCTTCATTCATCATTCTCTGGCTCATTTGGCTTTGTTTCCCACTCTGCTGGATGAACTGACACTGGAGCTCAGGGATGATGCGAGGGAGGTGAGGGTGAGAGGAATGTGTCAGGGGGAGATATTTGAGGACAACGGTAGGGAGGGTTGGAAAAAGAATGTAAGAGATTAAAGAATCATAAACGTTCTGGGAGCGACAGGAGGAATTTGCATTTAAGTTTAAAAAAACGAGACTGATATTTGATTAAGTACGAAGACCAAAAAATGGGGAATCTGTGAGCAGCTGATTGCCTTTTGAAGATAAACTGAAATGCTGAGATGTTCAAAATGTCTTGCTGGATGAAAATGAACTCCACTATTTCAAAGCAAAGCATTAATATTGATTGAGGTAATTAAGAGCTTTCAAAGATAATCCCAAAACACCTGTGCAGTAAAAACATGTGCTGGATCTGTGCCAGCTCCGTTTCCCATGGGGTCTGTTTTAGTTTCCTCAAATTAGTCTGCAGAGGTGGCTTTGGCTCCCGCACTAACACACAAACCTGGTCTCCAAGGAAACAGGGGTCACCTCATCTACCTGCACGCAATTTGTCACAGCAACCTAGATTATAAAGTGTACTATGAAACATAAAACACAGGCCAAGGGTGTGTATGTTAGCCCTCTGATGGGTATACGTGTGTGTATTTATGTGTGTGTGGGTATGTGCTAGTGGGGTGTCAAGTGTATTAATGCCCAGTGGTGTTCTCGTTCATTATTTGACCCACAGCAGGGGAAAGAACTTGCACAGCTCATTTACTCTGACTGATACAGATAAATTCGCAGAGGCAATGATGATGCAGATTTGGCCCAGATGTGTGAGTTCTGACTTAAGGAGGATCCCTTAAGGATTAGGGTTAGCACCACTTCCACTTTCTCACAGCAAGAAGGTCCTGAGCCAGCAATACCAGGCTAGGGCAGGGGCCTTCGATGTGGAATCCTCATGCTCTACCATAGGTCTTCGATTTCACACAGCATCTAAATACATGCTAAGTTACTGGCCTGGTTGCTTCAAGCTGGCTGCCCTGTGCTCCTAATAATTAGGATGGGTTATGCAAAGAGAAAAAAATTCCCCGTGGGGCTGAATAAAGTGTATCTTACCTTCTCTAAAGGTCTTTCCTTCCTTGGGAAGGGTAAATATGGATTTTCTGTAGCTCTGATGGTGACTTTAAATGCACTGGCTCTTCTTATTTACCTAACATTCTGGCAATCCCCGGAATTGCTGGGTAAGCATGGGCATTTTTACCAGTTTTAACAATCTGGATTTCTGCACAAAGAGTTCATATATTACACAGAGTCTTCTATTGGGGTTCACAGGGATACATCAGCCCATATGACCAGTAATATACTGCACAGTATGATTGAAAAGTCCTGGGTTTGGATATATCTCTTTAATTTATCCTATTCTTTAGTAGCACGGCTGCCACTTGTTACAGCTGCAGTATCTAGGTATGCTTTGTTCTCCCTTCTATGTCCAATATTGGACTCCAAATTACATTTAGCAGCTGTCCAAACTCATGCCACTAATTCCTCTTTCCTTAGCGTCTGAGGGATACTGACAGATTTCCTTGTCATTACCTGTTATCTCTCATGGTAAAAAAGAAAAAAAAGTCTTAGGGTGGGGTTGGAGAAAGCACTTTTACAATGTTGGTATAAAATTCAGTACTTTCTAAAGATGCGTGCTGATATTTAGTCAGTCCAACAAATTTAAAAAATGATATTCCTTTGATTAGTGCAGCGTAAGTAGAACATGCTTTATGCTTTTTGCCACCCCGTGTACTCCAGAACTATTGTAGATTTTCATCTTGGATTTATTCTTTGCTTAATGATCCAATTACTGATGCTGAATGGAATAAGTCACTGACATTTAGACAGATTCAACATTTCTGGGTAGGCAAGGTTAGATCATATTTTTCAAGTACTAAGCCTTCCTCCAGTCTCCTAAGAAAACAGTGTCAAGCTTTCATCTGTAATGGATATCATCGTCAGATACAGACATCCGGTAGAAAGATAAATATCATAATTATCCCAGCAGTCTTTAGAGGGGGAGATACCCAGATCCAGACTAGAAGCGCTGCCTTTGGATAAGCTTATTCTGCAAGAGATCAAAGGCAGACTCTGATTGAACATATTTTAGGGCAAATAATAAACATGAATAAAACATGTCGTGGAAGTTTAGTTGGTCCCTGAAGAAGAAGATATGACTAGGTCTTCAGCTAAATTCCCATCAAATTCTATGTTCCAAACGGATGTTTTGCAGCTTGAAAAAACTGCTCAGTGTGATTAGGCAAGATGTTTCATATAAGATGCATGAAATGTGCTCTGTGGTTACATACAATTTGTAACAAAAACAGTGAAGTTTCATCATTACCTTCCCTCTCTTCCCTCCCTTTGGCTCTTTCTGTTTTTTTGTTTGTTTCTGCTTCACAAATCACTCAGTTGGAGGATGGTCAAGGTCCAGTTCTGATGACTACGGTGGCAATGCCAGTGTTCAGTACCAAGAACGAGACTGTAAGCTTACATACAGTGATACAGAATTCATAACACATTCACCGTCACTGCCCTCGTGATTCCAAAGCTTGATGTCTCAAATGAAATTACAGCTTAACTGAAAAACTGAATTTTCCTCATGAGTTATTCCATAACTCACGGGGAATTAGTCTTTGAGAGAATTGACACAAATGGTAAAATCATTGTTAATTTTTTTGTGTATTTGATGGACGCTAATGTCACTTTGATTGCAGTTTGTAAATTGGGACAAAGCAGTGCATCGCAAGTTGAATATTTTTATATATAACATAAACTGAGGCACTGATGTAAAAGATTGTTATGTAAGTAACCTTTCAAACTGAGCTAACCGATTTTTGTATATTTGTGTGCTTGCAGAGAAACCGTGGAATCCTTCTAGGGGTGGTTGGGACAGATGTGCCAGTCTCTGAGCTGCTCAAGACTATCCCCAAATATAAGGTAACACATCCAGCATCACGTAGTTCTTCCTGCATGTTATTAGGGATCTGAATGGCCATTATTTAATAATGTTCTACACTATCACACTGACTACCGAGGGTTCCCAATGCTTACACACGCAGTTTTATACACTTGTGCACATTGGCACAGTCCTGAATACCCATGCACACAGCTTTAGCTCACTAAGATGTTTTACTGGGTATGGCTACAACAGCCACTGTCTGTTTCCATGAGGTGTCCAGATCCTAGCGAGCTATTGCATAAATAGGAGAGACTGATTACATGATGTGCAACTTCTGTGCCAGTCACCCTCTGCTCTACACTGAACCCTGAACATCTTGCTCCACTTCTCCAGTCCCACAAGCGGTCCAAAACCCCACCTTATAATACTTAAAATACTCCACATAAGTCCAGAGTACAGTAACTGAATGCAAAGCCAAGTAGCAGATAAATTAGAGATGAACTTAGTCACAGCTCCTGGTTTGACAGGAAATTACACTCGCTTCATTAATGCATTCTGGTCATGTCCCCCCACCCACATCCCTGCACTGATTTCTTTTGTAGATCTGAATCTTGGATGGGTGTAAGGTTTTGACATTTGAAAGTGTGTTATTTGCTCAGACATGACATGATGAATGATGCCGTCCTTTCCCATTGTGTAGTTCTCGGTTTTACCACAAAAACAAAGACTTTGAAAGGGCTTGATTAACCAGATTTACAATTAGGTACTGATTTGTTATGCATAATTTTGGTGTGTCTCTGTGTGTGCTTTTGCATATTCTACTAGCTGGGCATTCATGGCTACGCCTTTGCAATCACCAACAACGGTTACATCCTCACCCACCCGGATTTACGACCACTCGTGAGTATTACCTCCAGGACATTTCAGAGTTTACTGAGGTTGAAGTTGAAAATGTGTTATTCTGTACTGGATAGATGAATACACCCTCTCGAGTTCACATCAAGTCAATTACCGATTTTCTTTTTTTTGTTGTCACACTGAGATTGCGATTGACTTTAACAAAATGGTGTGTAACTGTGTGGGTACTCTGTGTGGTGTGCCTTGTGAGTATGCTGGCTGCGTGGTGGTATGTAGATGAGGAGAGCATGTTCCAGTCCTTTGCTGTTCTGTGAATAGACAGAGATACAGCTTCTGAATGGCTGTGATTAACTCTATTGTACTCACCCACTCCTCTCACAAGAGCTGGACGGAGAGAGTGTAGAAAGAGAGGGAGGCTGCGGGAAGCAAGGAACCTGCTGAATGTGAGGATAGGTGCAGGTAGGCTCGGTGTAACACTGGGGGAGAAGAGTGAGATGCTCATATGGATGCGAGGGGAACAGATGAGATGGAGAACAGAGAACAGACAGTGAGGCAGACAGACAGATGGTTTAATAGAGGTCTAATTAAAGACGTTAATGACCAGTGTTTAACAGCTAATGAGGGGTGGGAGACTGTCCTCACTGACAGATTCAAAAGTAGACACACATACAGTAGTAACACAGACGCGCACATAAACACACACATAAAATGCAATTAAAAAGTTCAGTACTTTGATCTGTTTCACCTTCATTTAATGTTCACTTTAAAAAGGGTCAGTGGTCAAGTCAGTGATCTACCCAGCAGTGGTGTATTCCTGGAGCGTTGCATCCTGATGCTTGATAGATTAATAAAAGTCATTTATACATAAACTGTTGTTCCACGGTAAAAAAGGGGTTTAATTTTTAAAAGTAATCAGTGCTTTATTAGGCTGAAGCACTTGATTAAATAGAAGAATAGTGGAATTAAGACTAAATTATCCAGCTATTGGCCCAAGTGCCAGCACGTTTCTTCAGGTATGATGGCACCACCTTTTTTATAGATGTACATAAAACGAAGGCTGTTCTTAAATCAAAGTAATTTCAAATACAGCTAAGTCCAGCTTGTTGGACAAAAATACAGATTTTATGGTTTTGCCTCCGTATGTCGCCACAGTGGATTTCAAATCAAACAATCAAGACATGATTGAAATGCATACTTTCAGCTTTAACAAAAAAATGCATAGTTAGACTGTTTAGACATTATGGGAATTTATACACAGACCTGCATTTTCAGAGGCTCAGAGGTAATCGGAGAACTGACTGACAAGCAGTTTCATGGCCATGTGAAGCCTACTCCCTTGTTATTTCATAGCAAATGAAACAGACATCTGAAGCTGATTCAAAGTGTTGAATTTGTATTTTATAGCTTTTCGCTGCAATTTTCACAAAGATGTGTCAATTCAAGAGAGAGAGGAAATCATTAGGCTGAAGAAACAAAATAAACCTGTCAGAGAGACAGAACAAACACCAAAAGGCCTGAAAGACCACAGGAGTCAGCTAAAGTGAATGATGACAGAATTATTTCCATGGTTTAGAAAGACAGCTTCACAACATCGAAAAATGACAGCAACAAGCAAGAGAAGTCTTCATGAATGGAAATACGGAGGATTTAAAACAAGATCCAAACACTGGTAAGAGCCAGTGAAAATGTATAAAAATAGCTGTAATTCCTAAACAGTTAATGCATTTTTTTTAATTTATTTTTTTTACAAATTACTTGAATTAAAGTCTGCACATCAGCCAAGTGTTGATTGTGGTTGTGTACAGAGGCAAAAACTACCAACACTGTGTCTTTGTCCAGCAAGTTGTGGACCTTACTGGATTACCCTGAAATATGAAGTTATTAATTATGAAGTTGACCGAGAAATAAAGCAAAACTCTTTACTAATAAAGTGGGCCATGGTGTTAAAGTCATATTATTAAAAGGATTGGTCAAGAACAAACAGAAAACTTATTGACTGTTTCATTTAAAATTCACTGTTTCAATAAATAACCCTTTTACTTATTGAAAAAGATATGCTTTGAATGGAGTAAAAAGAACCTCTTCTTTTTTCATGCGTGTAGTTTGGTGAGACAAGCTGTTAGAAACTGTGTTGCAAGCTACATCATATTCTGCACAATTTAAGCCACCCACTCCCATCTTCTCTTTGTTGTATGTTAACCAGTGAAAACTATCTAGCCACTTACATCAAAGTACATTTACATTTTTGAAGCTTTGCTTTCTGTTTCTTTTGTCTCTTGTGTCACTCCTGTTTTTTTCATTATTCTAATGAACAGTAGCTTTGAAAAACTAGCTTCTGCTATTATTGCACATGTGCAAACATGATTATGAAAAAGCTGTGGAGATAGTTTGTCAACAGTTGCTTGCTTGCCTATGTCTTTCTGTGGCTACTTCTCCTTACATTAGAGCACAGTCCTAATTTTCAAAGCCAGAGACAAAAGGTAATTTGTCAGCATGACTGAGTAACCACAAGCAGTCAGCAGCAGTAACCATGTAAAACTCTATTCCCTGTAATTTTTACTTTTGCTTCTGTATCAGTTAAACAAATTGAGATTGGCTGGTGGCTTCCGGGGTTTACTTTCATACTTAACTGTAAATTATGATAGCAATATCAACGTACTCATCAAACTCTTTCTGTAGTCATTTCTGTTGGGTTTACAAAAGATTAATTCTTTGGTTCAGTAATAATTTATCATGTATTTGCTCATTTAATCTTCTTAGTTTCTCCTTTTGCTATTATACACCTCAGTCTTTTTCCCTCTTTCCCTTCTTAAGGAAAGAAAAGAGGTAAAATGGCTTCATGATTGCTGAAACTATTTCTGATGATTCTTTATCCTCAGGTCCCATGTTTTTTAAGGACATGACTTTTAGATACTGTTCATCTGAGGTAGACAGTTTGCTTTGGCCTGTCACCTGCACAGTTTTGTCTAGAACCACCATGCAACACCATCCACACCATGCAAAGATATGCTAAGTTTTTGGCTAGTGGCGCTTTGGGAATCACCTTGTTGGTGCAAACATAGTATTTTACACCTGTCAGACTCTGTTATCTTTGTATACATTCAATAAATTATGTGTTTGTGCATGTTAGTAACAAAGATTCAATTTAAAATAGATTCTTTGCCAAGTTGTATGTTATATGTACACACAACACTGGTTCATCCCTTGAGTTTAGTCCCTTTTCTTGCTTGAATGGATCACAGTGCAGTGCTAAGTGGCTTAACAAACATGCAGCATTGGACAACTATTGTTTAAGACTATTTAAAACAAAATACAAAAATTTTCTTGGAAGTTGTGATGGCATACTCTTTCTGTTAAATCATTTTCATTATTTCTGATTGTGTGTGCATGTGTGTCGGGATGTTTGTCCAGTATGGAGATGGCAAGAAGAGAAGAAAACCGAACTATAGCAGCGTGGATCTGTCTGAGGTGGAATGGGAGGATAAGGAAGACACGGTGAGACACTAGTAAATCCTCATCAAGTGTCATGACAGCAGTGCTCTGAAAATCAGCATCATCAAACACAACTGTGTGCCTGTGTGTGTGCGCGCTTTGTCTTTCTAGCTAAGAAATGCCATGGTCAACAGGAAGACGGGGACCTTCTCAATGGAGGTGAAGAAGAGTGTAGACAAAGGGGTGAGAAATGCAAAGTTCAGAAATAAAACAAACAAACAAACAAAAAAAAAAAAAAACGCACAAACAACACACTTGTCAGATAGTCCTAAAGGCTGAGCTAGAGAAAATACTTACCAGTAAGTATTCACTCTGCTAAGGGGTTGTTACAGTTGGCTCAGTGATGTACAGGACTGACTTAGGGATTTTGTTTCTGATTTGGTTTGCTGTGCATGCACTGGTGTGTGTCTCTCTGCGTGTGAGCCCCTTATCTCCACAAAGCACATGTTGCTGAATACGGGGGAAACAGCAGCCCACTGATTCTGCTTTACTTCTTGCCTGTCAGAGAGAGAGAAAGGTGTGTGTAGATATGTGTAAATGTGTTAAATGTGTGTTCGCACATTTTCGCGGCTTATTAAAGAGCAATTTGCATTAGGCTGATTATTAAGCATTTGGTATGTAAATACAGATATCCACACACACATATCCACACACAAATTAAAAAAAATATCTCTATATATTTATATTTATATAGACAGAGGGAGAGAGACAGAGAAACTCACAAGAGACTCTTTATGAATGTACTGCATAACAGACGTCCATCTGCAGCTAAGGACGGCCAGCCCCAACAGAAGCATTTACTACTTCCACCACTAGATGGCGCCAGATTGCAAGAAATGAAATCAGACAGTACCGCCTGGTGTTTAACGTAGCGACTATATTCATCTCTTTTATTTCAGAAACGTGTGCTGATTTTGCACAATGATTACTACTACACAGACATCAAAGGGACTCCTTTCAGGTAAGAAGTCTGAAGACTTCCGTAAGCTAACGACTGAAGCTGAATTTTCCCGTGGTTAATCTGTAAACGACAACAGATTTTTAGGGAAGATGTTTTGTTTGTTTTGTTTTAAGGGGTTTTGTTTATTTTTGTTTGTTTTATTTGTTTGTTTTTTTAGTCTAGGGGTTGCTCTTTCAAGAGGCCATGGAAAGTTTTTCTTCAGGGGGAACGTCACAGTAGAGGAAGGTAGGAAATCAGCCTTTCTCTCTTTGCTTTCTGACTCATTTCTGTGTTGTTGTTTTTGTTGTTATTTTTATTTTTGTTTTCCTACTTTTCTCTCCCTCGCACTCTCTCTATCCCTCTTCTTCTAAGGGCCTTTGTTTTTCTGTTTTTCATTAAACAAGTACTCGGCAAGTAATTTCCTCAACTGTGGAAGTTTTTTAATACTTCTCTGAGGAACACTACATGAAATGCAGCATCACAGAGAGCTTTTTAGTATTATAATAATACTATTTTATTATTTTGTTGTATAAAAACACATAAGCACACATAAGCACAATCAAAAAATGCACTTTCTAAAGTTATTGTAAGAAAAAAATGTTTAATAAAAATATATTTGGATTTAATTTTCCAGGAATGCATAGTTTAATAGTTTCTTTGCAGAATGATTAGTCAGAACCAACAGAACGGCCTTTTTAAAAAAAACATAACAAGAAGAAATACTTTTCCATACTTGGTGATATTTGTGCAGAAAAAGCTTGAGTCTGACATTAACTATGCCCTTTCAAAGTTTATGATTATTGTATTAAGGGATTAATATTACATGAAGGTTAAAATAACATTTGCTGTTATGACTGGATGAAGTTTAAACTGCATTATTACATTAGATAATTTGATTAAATCTGTAAACATTCATCATGTTTTATAAACTGATTATGTATTTGGTATGTAAAGTCCTCAAAGTAGCCTAACTTTTCCTCTTTGGCCTAACTTAACCAGTTCCTCTTCAAACCTGTAGACAATTTTTGTCTAGTCTTTCTTTTCATGTAGTGATTTATGTATTTAAAAAGCCACAACTTCACAGGAAGTTAAATATTCCCCTTTGCAGCTCCTTAGGTGTGTTGTGCGTCCTTCTCCTGACAGTGTTGCATGTCTGCCCCTGCTCGTGTGTTTCTCCACGTGTATGCGTGTCTGTTTTCATGTCAGACCCCATGCATGTTAATATTCATGCGGTGGTGGTGGTGTGTGTGTGTCTGTCTGTCTGTCTGCGTGTTTCTCTAAACATGTCCATCACACAGAGCGCTCAGAGCATGACTTGGCTCTTCCTGATCTAATCAGAGCTGTCACATCCATTCAAAAAACACATTTTTCATCCCCCGGTGTGTGTTTAAGTGTGCGCAGTTGAGATGTAGATGCCTAGTCCTATTATTATGACTTCATATTGAGTGTTTTTGCATATTTGTTTTGAACCAAATAGTTTTCACGTTTTCTTTTTTACAGGACTTCATGACTTGGAGCATCCTGATGTAGCCCTGGCAGACGAATGGTAAGAGTATATTCCCGCTGCTGTTTTATCCCCGTCCCTTACTCAAAGGACATCTTTATTGGACTAAATCCTAAATATACTGCCAAATCATAAAAGTAAATCAAAGTTAGATTTGATGTTAACTGAAATACAACAGCTCTACAACAGTTTTTGGGATCTGCGGAACTTTGACTTGATTGTTTGTGTCACTTGATGACTTGTGGTCTCCAGGATTGGGAACCAACATCTAAATACATTACAATAAATGCTTTTCAAACTAATGCTTGTAAATGAAAAGAAGTGTCTTCCTTCTACCTCAGGTTGTATTCACTGGAGATGCTTTGCAATCCAAAAGCAACTGAAAGCAACCGGGTTATATGACCAAAACTAAAGCGATTACAGTTTTAAGAAAGGAACTGTTATGACTCTGTTATGACTCTAACAAATGCTCATATTTTTCTCTCTTGTCATGTTACAGGACATACTGCAACACAGATGAGCACCCAGAGCACCGCTACCTGCATCAGATAGAGGCAATCAAACTGTACCTCAGTGGGCACGAACCCCACTTACATTGTTAGTTATGCTCATTTACAGCCCCCATATTTTATATGGTTATTAGCAAGTTAATGAACAAGATGTATGTGTGGAAATATGCCTTTTTGCCCTTTTTGCCTTTGTCCTGTTAGGTGACAAGGAGCTGATTCAGGAAGTTCTCTTTGATGCAGTGGTGACTGCCCCATTAGAAGCTTACTGGACCAGCCTTGTGCTTAATAAGTCAGAGTATGTCACTTACCTTATTACCCTTTAAAATAAAATAAAATCTAAATGATGTTGTTATTTATATTGGATTTTATTCCTCTTTGAAATAGAAAATGTCATAATATGGAGCACATATTTGCACAACTAAAATGTTAGTAATTTAGCACAGTTACTGGTGATTTTTTGGGGGGGCTTAAAAATGAATTCACAACAGCCGGTTACTATATTCATTTGTCATATCATACAGGAATTCTGATAAAGGAGTGGAGATAGCCTACCTGGGCACAAGAACAGGACTGTCCAGAATTAACCTGTTTGTGGTGCCAGACGAACTTACAAGCAAGTAAGTTTTCTGACTGCACGCATACCGTGTGTGTACATGAACATAACCTGATGTTTGTGTTGAATTTTGTGTTGTCTCTTTGTTTACGATTCCAGTTTGTATATTTGGTGTGTTGTGTGCGCGTCATTTGTATTATCTGTTTCCCGTCTGCTTTAAGAGACTTTCTGACAGCTGAAGACCGAGAGGGGGTGTTCAATGCCGATCACTTTCCCCTGTGGTACAAGAGAGCGGCAGAACAAGTTCCTGGTACCTTTGTTTACTCTCTGCCTTTTAACACAGGTTAGTCGTGACTTTCATTTGGATGGTGATGACTCAGTTGTCTCTGTGTTTAAGGAAACATCAGTACTGTTAAATCCTTTTTAGTGAAACTGAAGAAACTGGAACCCACAAGTGTTTCGAAGCTGAGAATGCCAAAGTTAAAAAACAAAGAGTCATTATATTTTAATTCTAAAGAAGCTTATATTTTGTAAACTAATTGAATACATTAATGTGTTTTTAAAAAGACCCTTTGAAATTTTCTCCGTCCCTCTTTCACCCATTTTTGGCTGTTTTCTCTGGCCGTGCGTCTGTAACTCCCCTTCCTCTCTTATTAATTCTGGGCTGTGTTCTTGTGGATAGGACTGATTGCTGTGGGTTGAAATAAGATACATTAGGAAGAGGTTCAGCCCTTTCCATAGTGACTTGCCCAGAACACAAATACAGACGCACACAGAGTCACAAAAAGACCCACATACACACAAGCACCTCACGCATATTCAGTGTAACTGTTTCTCTAAGAAAAGGGTTTCTCCTCCAAAGGCAGAATGTGCTCTCATCTGTTCTCAGCCTCAGGGTTTCCATTAGTGCCAGCTAATACAAGTGATCTGAAAGCCTCTTATTTACTCGCCGGACTTGCCTTAGATGCACTCTTCCTCTCAGGACTGTGGTAGTTAGCTGCAGCCATAAATAGGGCTCTGTGGTATTTATGATCAGCGTTCCTCTCTCCAATCTCCCTGTGGTCAGTTCAGAAATAATATAAGGAATTATGATATGACTGATATGTGAACTCTGTCTTAGTGTGTCTTTGTTATTTGTATTTGTGTACGCTTTTGTGCGCGTTTCAGGGTCAGAGAACAAGAGTGTTGTTTTGGCCAGTACTGCTATTCAGCTTTTGGATGAGAGGAAATCACCAATAGCTGCAGGTAAGCGAGAACTCAAGTGTGTCTTTCTTGATTTTTGTTTTACACCCACTCACCTATACGCACATCCACGTCAACAGAACCTTGCACTGCTTCATTTTTCTCAGTTTACACTTGTCTCCCCACACCTCTCTTCCACTTTGAGGTGAAACACTCCCTGCCCACGTCTGTGTGTTTACCCCTGCATTTTACAAAATAGAGTAGATTGTTACATCCTTTAGTAATTATGCTTAATTACTGCATATCGATGGAACACTGCTTTAAATTAAAGCTGAAAGTCTGCATTTAAGTGCCTTTCGTGCATTTTTTTCTTATGCCTCTGTGTCTGTTTAAAGCATATTGCAGCCTAGATGATTTCTTTGTGGCCTGCCTCATCTCACATCCTGGTGACTCAGAAGCCCCACATTGTAACGCCCATACAGTGCAACTTGGTCCAATCAGAAAGTTCATGGTATGAAGTGTGGCTCTTGTTGAGTTAGCCATTATCTCAGTTACAGAGGAAAGGAGCAGCAGAATAAATGGAAGGAGGGGGAAAAGGGGGAGGAGGATAGACATGCAGGCATACATATGGTTTCTCTGTCACTATGTTATATTTTTAGGACATTTGTTACGCAACATTGTTTATAATCTAACTCTCCCCAAAGCCACAAGAAGAGTCAGTCAATGTTACAGTAATCCTGCATAGCTCGGTTGAGTTATGAAAGTTTTGTGATGATTTATTCGTAGTAATTGGTATAGATTCTGTATATATTCTCTTTTTGATCCTGCTTTCTCACTGTATTTAACATTTAGAGTAGTAGAGTATATTGTGTAAAATATGCACAAAGGACCAAAGACAAAGGATCTTTGTCCACGCTCTCGTCAAAAAAAGACGACCAGCTTTATGCCAATGGAGAAATCCCAGAAAACGGTTTGGCTATAGAATGATGTGGGGAGAAACACGAGGGAAATCTTTTGGGCTAGCAGTGATAAAATAAGAGACCAAATAAAAGGGCAGTGAGAGAGAAAATTATTTCACGGTGCCTGGATGCGCTGACATGAAAGCAGTGCATTGTGGGTACTCTTGGCCAGGGGGAAACCACTGGAGCAGAAGGACAGAGATGGGAGAGTCTGTGCGCTGCCACGGCGCACGCAGACACACACGCATACACACAGCGTATGCATCAGGTTTCCAGCAGAATGCTACACAAGCAGCCCACAGTTTACACCAGCCCACAGTATTATTTGACCCTGTTGACTTGATCACTGTAGTTTTAAGATAACACCATTCTCTCAAGTCCTACTCAGCAGCAATCCAAATGACTAATCAGTATCAAGAATTTTTGAAGACCTTATTGTTAGAGTGGGTGCTGATGTACGGCACTGATGATCACGCTTGTCAGAGCAGCGGGGGGTGTCTGTAAGGATGATTTTATATAAGAGAGTCAGATGGGAGGAGAGATGTAGGCTAGAATGCAAATTTAGCGTAGGGCGGTTAGGGCCAGTTTTCACTGCACTGAGCTCCACTGAGCTGTAGACTTGTGAATACGCTAACACGCTAACTTAACAGGACAGGCTGATGACATCACATACCACTGGCCCTGCAGACATCACTTGAGTCACAATTTTAATATGTGCATACATAGACACGCATTTGTATTCCAGTCCGCTTGTGTATGGATCAGTGTTTGTGGTCACATCCCAAGCCACGTGCAGTGAGTCTTCTACTCTGATATACACAAAGCCATTAAAGTCACGGCATTTAGACCAAAAGCATTTCTGCATGTTCATCTGTCTCACCGCGCTGAGTAATCTAAACCCCCTTCTAATGGCTAACTTTCAAAAAATCGATAATAATAGTTTTTTTCTAATAGACACAGGAAAGATATATTTTCAGTGTGATCTAAAATAATTCTGTTTCTTCCCGAGACATTTTGCTCGTAATAAAATAAAAGACGGAAGAAAATATGATGTCAAATGTGCATCTCTAGATGTTTCCCTCGGAAGTCACAAATTGTTATAGATACGCCATTGTTTCAGCAGATCATTAAGCCGACATGGGCAAAAACATCCACACAGATAACCCTCATTTCACTGTAACTGTAACTACTGTCTGTGGCATTTTTGCCCTGAGGGTCTTACACTGTGTGTTACAGGACAGTGCATTGAGATGTGTTACTGTTTTCTTCTGATTTAGACATTAAAATAATGTTTTTATATGTATAAATAATATTTCACGAGTTGATTTCTCTCCAGCGTGGGCAAATTTCCCCAAATTTACCCCTCCTTAAACAATATTTTAAGGACAGGATACATACCTTATCAAATTAACTGGCAGTATACTGATCAGGTAAAATGCTTCCCTTTATTATATATAATACATATTGTAGGACATGACTACCATTATGAAATCAGCATAAAATCACAAACAAGACTGTTTGACTGTTCTCAAAACCTGTAGTTCTAAAACTTAGTCTGCGTGTGGGTGTGATTGTGTGCAGCGTGACGATAATTCAGACTCATAAAGTTAAGAGAAAAACAACAAGGCTGAATCCGAGTTGTGTTGTTGTTTTCGTTTTAGTTTGTTTCATTATTGCTTCAACGAATTTCCCATTTTTAACGTCACATGTCGGAAAAATATCCTTTAAGAAAACACCCTTCCTCCTCAAACCTATGTCACATTATTAGGCACAGACGCATAAAATGTCTCTGTAATATGTGCATACAGTACGCATTTCACACATACACGCACGCACGCTCAGTCACAAATAAAAACACAGAGTCATTCTCGTTCACATACACTCACATCAATGATGCGACAGAACTGACAGCAGCTGCCTACTATGAGTTATCAAAATTACGAATAACAACCAAACGACAACCAAATTCTAAAGTCCATTTTTTAAATACAAGAGCTTCACTATTATACCTACAAGTACACAATTATAAATATATCTGTACCTATCAGTGATATGCTTTTCTTAGACAAAACGAATGTTTGAATTCTTTGGCCTGTCCTTCAAACCCGCATACAGTAGAAGATACTCTTCTAATCAGTGCATAGTCAGATACCTGTGGAATTTAGCTACCCAAGTCTCAGAAATGAGGTCAACATACTCGTAAATAAATAATCTCTCGCTCTCTCTCTCTTCTTTTTTTTGTTTTTGTTCTCGCAGACATACATGCACAAGCACACGCGTGGCATCCGCAGACAATTAGGTTAAAGGGTTGAGGCCCAGGTTTTAAGTCTCAGGGTAGTTGTCATCTCCTAGGCGATGGCGTTCTCCAGTGGTTCCTTCTCATCTGCTGTGGCGTGATCTGCACCCTGCGCTGCCGCTAGCTCCTCATTCTTCTTTAACTCCCGCTGATATTTGGCCATGATAGCAGCGTAGGCGCATCCGTACACCGCGGCAGCCAGCATCATCAGACACACGATCCCACACACTACGCCGGTGATGATCACTGTGGCAATAGCGTGCCGCAAGTTGACGGGCCGTGGCTTCTGCTTAGTTTCGCACTCTGCCATGCCACCTCCGCCTCCACCTCCACCACCAAATCCCTCCCCCATCGCCATGGGGACGTGGAGAGCATGGCTAGAGGGATGAGCGTGGTTGCCATGGGTGTGACTTTGTAGTAGTCTCTCAGACTCAAGGTGGTGTATGTTGGCAAATAGGTAATGGTAGCTTGTAGTCATACAGGCATGGAAGAGCTGGTAAGGGATCTTCTGCAGGTCTCTGTCCTTCATTTCTTCCGGTTGGGAGCAAAGCACTTCATCTACCACTCCACCTGGGGGTCAGAGTTTAAGAGTTAGAAATGACCAACACAGGGTTAGAAAGGTTGTGTCAGTTGTTCATAACTTAATTTTAATTACCAAGTATCCTTTGCAGCAGCTTACAGAGAAAACCTTAATCATACTCATCAGCTAAGCTTACACTAGCTTATTTATATCTGTATTTTTTTAGTCTAGGATATATTACTGTAAAAGGCAACATTACCAAGTGTTATGTGATTAAAAGAAGTTGGATCACTAGAGCTGAATAACATGGGTCTTTGTCAACTGCCTTCTGTACGTACCATAAATCTCTTTAATATTCATCGCTCTGTTTTCTTGTCAAGCATGCTCTGTCACACACTGTGACTCTGCTTGCATTATTAACCACTGGTTTTCTGTTAAGCATGCATTATTGTATCTGGATTCGTTGTTCTGTTTTGTAGTAATTAGAATTTTCAGCCTTTAAGATGAAAGCTATGTCAGGGTAACATAGGCATGTAGGCGTGCCAGCCAGCTCCATGCAAGCCTGGCTTTCATTATACAGTGGTAATTTTGTTATCTAATGCGTGCTGGATTTAGTTTTGCGTGGAAAATAATGTGTTTCACGGTAACAAAGAACTCTTAATCTTCACTGGATACTGTCTAGCTGAAGACCACAGTTATAAGAGCTGCAGTACACAGTTTTCAGTAGATTCTCAAGCACACCGGAGTGATTAAATATTAAAAAAACTAAAAAAACCAATTAAGTATCATTAACTCTTTCCCCATACAGATGACATTTGATGAGCTCCCCTCTACCTTTAATCATGTATACCCCCAGTACATATCAATAACAACGAGGTATTAGAAGAATTTCCAGGTTTTTCAAAGGGTAACTGCATTGGTTGAGGTGCAAAATCAGTCATTTTCCTCTATAATTGATAGAAACTGCTCAAAGATCAGAGTACAACTTTAAGTTTTAATACATACAAAGTAAAGCTCAGCTTGTCTGCAAGCTTCTTTGCAACCTACTTTTACATCACATCCTCCTTTCATGCTTTGTCTGACTTGATCAATGTTAGATCTGCTGTCATTGACTGATGCTTGCTCTGTTCTGTACAGGGATCTTGCTGCTAAGTTGTGCCCGCTCTATCCAGAACAGAGATACTTTATACACATATACATTATTGCAGCTGGAAATGACAATCTCTGTATTAATAGTTAACGCTGATAGTCTCTTCAATGAAAAATTATCAGCAGGATATTCATTTGGAGTCATTTCTAATGCTGAAATTCCCACATTTTTGTAAAGTTATATTCTTCTTTTTAAGAATATTCACTTGTTGAATCCTGACCTCTGGCTCTGTAGATTTAATTCCCATGCTTTCCCCCCACATTTTCCTGTTCCCATAGCATATAAAGCCAAATAAATCTTTAGAAAGGACAGTGTTGCTGTGATTACATATTACAATAATTCAGCACTTTGTCCAGCAGGAAAAGCATTGTGATGGATGAACCTTGGAAATGTTATAGAAGTTTCCCAGTTGCTGCCTAGAGCAAATAGTGGTCTGACCTTTAAAGAGGTAGGTCTCCAGCCAGAGTTTGAGGCCTATAAGTTGGCAGTCACACCTCCAGGGGTTGCTGCGTAGTGCAAGGCTGTCCAGGTGTGTCAGGGCCTCCAACAGGGAACGATCTAATCTTGTCAGCCTGTTGTGTGCTAGCCCCAGGTGGCTGAGGTTCCTCAAACTGTCCCCCATGGCTCCAGGCAAACCCCACAGGCTGGTGAAAGGGAAACGAAACAAAATAAAATAAGAGTCATGCGAAATCAAATCAGGGAAAGTAACTTTTTTTTTCTAGCATCAAGGTCTAACCTGTTGTGTGAGAGGTCAAGGTGTGAAAGTGAGCGGATAGGTCCAAGCAACCGCTTATCGAGCTCCCTCAGGTTGTTGTGAGCCAGGCTGAGTCGCTGCAGTGTTCTCAGCCCAAGCAGAGCAGTTGGCGAAATTGTTGTTATCGAGTTATTAGATATATCGAGAATGCGAACAAGGGGTATTTCCCTGAAAGCCATTGATCCCAGCCCCCTGATGCGATTATCTTGAAGGTATAATTCCTGGGTGTCTGGATGCAGTCGTCGCGGGATGTCATACAGTCCTCGACCCCGGCAGTCTACTACTTTGGTGTTGCTGTTGCAGCTACACTCCTTCGGACAGGCATGTGACAAAGACAGGAGTGAGAGGACAGTACACGCCAGTATCGCTGTGGAAACAAAGGGACACATTAGTGGGTTAGACATTTAAAAGTATGAGTGGAATATTTGCAGCTATGTGTCAGAAATGAAGGTGCACTGTAAACCTTTTTATTCTACAGCTTTAAAAAGTGTTCAATACTATCCTGCAGTACTGTTACATAATTGCAATTGATTCACACCACAGTGTTACAGTCTAGTCTCCATGTAAATAAAACAGCGTTCGATGATTTGCAGTTTATTTTGTCACTATATTATCTGTAGTATATAATACCAGAAATAACATATTTTATTCTGGGAAAAAACAAAATACAGGATTGTTTCATTTTTGGCTTGAATATGTAACTTTTTTCTTTGCTTTTTTTTGCATTGTTTTTTGTATAATAAACAAGAAGGTAAACCTTCTGCTAATATGCCAACTCCCACCTCCCACCCCCTTAGACAGTGGCCTTTGGTGACTTCGCCAAAGCCTCATAACCCCTCACCCACACACAAATCCATACGCAGCACATATTAGGTGTCTGATTCCCTTTGAGATAACTTCATGTCCATTCCTTCTGGAACATTACAGCTGTATTTATAGCTTTGGCTTGACTAGCTCGAGGCTCAATGAAATGAAGCTCCGACCCAAGCCTGTAAATGTAGCTAGCTCACAAGTTGCAAACATATCTGGTGAATAGATGGATATGCTGCATCGCATCTGTTTTCATAGGAATAGAAGCTCCATGTTCCTCTGATCAATTCCAAATATTTTTATAAATTATGTCTTTACCCTGCAGGAGCTCTTAGTCTCATAAAAACCCTATACTTATTTCCAGAATCATGTTAGGCAACACTCTGCAGCTAACAACACAATAAATAACCAACCACAAAGGAACGTTAACATGAGTTATGTAGCAAAAAAATAATAATTTAAAAAAAAAACTTAACCATACAACATTCTGCAGTTTCCACCAGAATGACTTCACTGCTACATTCTTTAAATAAACCACATTTTAACGCAGTCTTCTATTTTCTAACATGCAGTTAAAAGCATGAAAGCACCATTTTATCTTTGTTAGCTGGTGGACTTCTCGGATTATGTTTTACAAGTGTGGAAATATCCAGGCGCAGGTGCTCTAATGTCAGGTGTTAGTTTGGTACAATGGCTCTTGGCGGTGTTGCTTTTGCAGATTTTATTTGACTTGCCCCAAACAAAGCGCATCATAACATGGCTGGGTTGAGAATTAATACGCCGCAGTGCAACGACCTGTGATAATTGCATCGTTGTTACTGAAATGACTGTCCATATGCAAGAATGAATTCAGTCACATGTGATCACAAGCAGTCCTCTACTTACAGTGCACATACAAGCATAAACACAGCAGCGGCTCAGTGGAGCTCTTTGACAGCATTTGTGGAATGAGATCAACAAAACAGAGTGGCACTTTGCTCTGATGTGTCCCTCCAGCCCAAAGCACCTACAAAGAAGTTTGTAATGACAAACACAGCCTACAGCAAGCATCATTTTAAGTAGACCTGGTACCAATATAAATAGCTACAAAAATAGGGGAAATTCATAAGCAAAACTAATGTAGAGCATTTAACTGTTTTTTTTTTTTCAAAAGCTTTTGTAAGCAACCCTTTTCTTTTCCAATAGTCAGGGAACAGTTTACATAATATTCTAATTTAACAGTCTTGCCATCTACATATACAAATACACACAGAAACACACACACACACACACACACACACACACAAATGCTCTTTATACTGTTTCCACTGATGGAGCACCTACCTCTCATTTCTGCCAGTCGTCTTTGGGCCACTTGCATTTACTGGTGTTTCAGTTGAAGATCCATTAGCCAGTCAGTAAGGCTGAGATTAGCTTGTCCTGGTAATCATCTGTGTAGGCTGATATGGTCAGTAGGTGAGAACTGAAGAGATTTAAGATCAACAGCAGAAACCCGTGTTGGTCTTAAAACCCCCAGCACTGGCAGCAAGGGCATGAAACCCCATCAGATCGGGTGAATTAGAGCACAGAGCTCAGTGCCAGCCAGGCAGCCAGTCTGGGAATCACTAGAGTTAGGAAGCGCTGCCTCTCTCTCCCTGGCTTGCTCTCTCTCTCTCTCTTCCTCTCTAGCTCTTTATCTCTCTCTCCCTGTTGCTCTCCTACCATCTCTCAACCTCTTTTTCTGCCTATGTCTGTAATTTTCTGCATCCTAATGTTGAATTCTTTTTCTCTTTTACATTTCGTCTTGCTCGTTTATGTTGAATTTCGGCTCTTCAAACCAAATCAACACTCTGTCCTTCTGTCTCGCTTCTATGTCTTTCTCTCTTTCGCTCCCTCGCTCTCCCTGTCCCCAGTTGCATTTGTGAGTGTGATGGTGTGTCATCTCTCAGTGGACAGCTGTGCCTCTTAAATCACAGCACAAACACATTCACTGACATTCACGTTACCTCCTATTTGCTCTGGCAAGAACCGAACAAGACAAAATTAGATCTGGATTGCAGCCTCTACACAAATATGCAAACACTTCAGCACGCAGCGAACATTGTCAGAGGATGCCCGTTGCTGTGGCATGCTTGGATGGTATTATGCATGAGCCGTGGGCAGAAGGGCTGGCAGAACACGCCCCCAGCACAGCAACACAGAATGCACGAATGCACCCATACGCATGTACACACACATTAGGATATGTAGCTGTTGCGATATATTTACATGGATTTTTTTTTTCTTTTTAATGTGCGTGTGTGTGTGTGCATGTAAATGGATTGACTGTTAAGCTCGTATAAACACATGGGTGGCTTGAAGGAGAAGCAAAAAATGAACAAAGGAAGGGACAGGAGAGATTATCATTTTTTTATGATAAATATGATTAAGCTTACATGCGGGCTTAGTCCTGCAATACGCTTTGTGGTATTTGCTCTCCTGTCCATCCATATTTACATCCCTTCTTTTCTCTGCTGAAGGGCCTGACAGTTATTTTAGTTCTGTCATATACTGTTAAACCTGAAGTCAGTTTGTGTCACCAGTTTATATTAAATTCATTATTTTTGTTCTAAATGACTAAAGGTTTGCTCAATTAACCTTGAGCGACTACTGCAGTCTCGGCAAACATAAATTCATGTACAGGAGCATGTACTTGCACACAAACACACACAGACGTAAAGACAAATGGACACATTCACTTGCACGCTGGAGTGGTTCTGTACACCCACACAGGCAAATACATCCGCAAATGTGTGATGACACCTTTGTATTTGCTAAAAGCCCATATGGTTGATATGCCCAGACAGTCTGCTGTGTTTGTGCTGTAACGTGTAAACGTCTCCTCGAGTTACCTAAAAAAAAAGGAAAAACATGTCCTACAAATCCTCCTCTGACTAGGATGCCACATATTATCACCATGTGACCATGTGATATCCTGTGATGCTTCAGTGCGTGTGGAAGTAACCTTAAGGGGAAGCTACATAGATGCTATTTGTGCATGATCTTTTCTCATTCACAAAACTGTTTGCGATTTAGCCAAAACAGATTGCCTTTTTATTCTTTAGCCATAAAAGGCAGATGGCGTGTATGCCTAAGTTTGTGATTCAGATGAGTTGAGAACTAGGCAACGCAGAAGCTTCAAATTGATTGATAAGGTCTAGCTACTAAAAATCTTGGATGAGTCTCAGTGACCTTGACCTCAAGGTCAGAGGTCATGTTTTCTGAAAATCTTGCGAATGCGAGGATTTTCAAAATGCTATCATATGTGCGTCTACTGAAAATCATGGGTGATTTCAAATCTCATGAGGTCAGAGGTTTGAAAATCTTGTGAATGCGATAACTTGAGAATAAGGCGATGCAGGATTTTGAAATTGATACCATAGGGGTGTCTGCTAGGAGGCTGAAACTAGCTGTTTCCAGTATTTTTATATTGCTGAACAGCAGTGAATCAAGTCTAATGCAACAAGAAGACAGGAGGGAGAGGTCAGTTAAGTCTTTGAGGACTATCTGCATTCTCCTGTTCTGTTCGTCCTCTGACAATTCTGCAGGATGTTGACATGATCCACCCCGTGTGCTGTGGAACTGCTGCTGGATGAATGCACAAACAAATGTGAAAATCACTACATCTCTCTCTCTTTTCTGTGTTTGCGTGCATGCTTGTTCTAGAGGTGTTTTTTGGTCTGCCGCTGCAATGTGATTCGATGCATGTGCACGCTCAACAAATTGTGGTTATGCACAAGAGCACTAACATTCAGATGCAGTCCTGCACTGATGGACATATACATTTATGCAATCCTTATTAGACTCCCCAAATACCTGTGGACTTTAAGTCGTTGTCATCTCTCCCTGCCTGGGATTGCACTTATACAAGATTGGTGATCGGATGGATTTAGAGTGGATTTTATGTCTCTTCATGTTTGGACTCATAAACCCAGCTCAGGGCATAAATACCCCCAAGTTCTTAAATCATACTTTAGGAAATTAAATGTTCCCCCATAGTACAGAAAATTCCTGAGCATTAGTGAGACAGATTTGGGCTTTTGTTCTGAGCCAGCTTCCACGTAGCAGCCAAATCAGTGCACTTTTAACCCCTAATACCATCTCACACAGAGCAAACTCCTCTGCCATTCATACTGGATTTATGTTAACTTGATTTTTTGGGGGGGTAAACAGACATGTCATCCTCTTAATGTCTCTGTATTAGAAAATAATAATCATCATCATTTTAACTGGCATATACATTCACTAATTTGTCATCTTTTTGTGTTATAAAAAACACCTTTACCTCCTTTTTCACCATTTCCTCTGCTGTATTTTTGTTTTGTTTTACTTTTTGTTTTGTTTTGTTTTTTAGAGAAGATGATCTTTTTATTGTCTTGATGATGTGGACTCTTCCTGGTTTTGCATCACGTGTGTTTCCAGTGCTGTTGCCCAGCATCTTAAATTAGACTCTTCTCCTGGGTTTTCCATGTGGGTGTAGAAATGGTGGGCCGCTGAAAGGATCTGGCAAAGCTTATGATGGGATAAGCTGCACCTGTTCCTCTGGGCAAGAGCTAAAACAGGACGCAGTAGCACCCCGCTGCACTTAAATATTCACACAAACACATAATTATCCTGAAAGAAATGCAAAGCAAATTTTATCGTCTACGAAGTTCATGCTTTAAATTAGCATTTTATATTTATTTATATTTATTATCTTGATCCCATCTACACGCTACACTGTGTGTTTCTCTGTGCATAATCAGACAGAAACACAGAAGTGTGCCTTTGTATTAGGCTGCAACCAAATCATTTTACCTTTAATGCTACTACTACAACAGGAGAGGAGGATGAATGAATGAGAAGGAATGGTGACTAAATGTGCGTCTGGTGAACTGTAACAGTGTTTTTGGCAGTGTGTGTTTTACTTCTGCTTCATTTGGAATGAAATCTGTTACACACTTTTGATTCAGTGTTTGAATGCTGCCTCCTTTCGTGTGTAAAAATATCCACACTACTTGGATAAAGAAAAACAATTAGACAGAATTTCAATACACCTTTCTTCCGTATTTAATTATACACTTGTATCAGCGAGAAGCAGCGACTCAAAACCGTCTACGCTCGCCAATCAGTGCAACTTTCATACTGTAGTTTAATATCCAGTTTGTTAAATCTATTTAGATGCTCCCTTCTTTTTGATTTAGTTTGCTACCTGATTGCACTGCCTTTGGATAAAGCTCTGCGACATGCTTCTAAAGATTTACAGACCATCTAAAGTATGACGAACCCCCACTGAGAGAAGGCTAGTCCTCCTGAGTCTTAATAGCATGAGGTAGAGGGAGAGGAGGACGAGTAGGAGAAGAAGTTAAAGCCTGTGGTAAACGTGTCAATCTTTCCGTAGTCAACTCCGAAAAAGCTGACGCATTTAATGTCAGCCGGTGTCTTTTTCCAGGAAAGGAATTCTGGTCAGATCTGTGCATTTAAGGACCTGCTGCTATGTGGCTTATGGAAGTGAGAGCAGCTCAGTATGGCAGCTCTGGAACTGCATGTCAGGATAGCAACAGGGAAGCAGACTGAGGAATGGATTTCATGTGGCCACAGAGAAAGAAGTCTGGTTTAGAATGATGTGAAATTTTAAGTGTGGTTAGTGGCATCTGCACACATGGTAGACACTCTTACACATTCAGCCTTCCAGAAAAACAAGCTGATGCATGTATGGTTCGGGGCGTACTCGCCCTTGTAGCCTATTTTGTCTGTTTTCATCATTGGAGGTTAATGAATCATGCGTTCTGATGCTGCATGTATATTAAGATTCTCTTGTGCCAGCGGGATAACTTTGTGTATAACAAAGATCACAGTGCACTTCACAACACACAGAAAACACATGACCTGCTGCTGTCTCTGCGTGACTGTACTGTTTCTCTTACAGCTGTGGGCATCCAGATGAAACTGGAGTTTTTTCAGAAGAAATTCTGGACAGCAAGCAGACAGGTACAAATGCACTAACACAGATTCTGCACATTTACACATTCATGTGTGAAAGGCGTAATAATACCTTGCAAGCTCGATATAAAAACTGTAACTAATGTTGTTTATGTTTGAATTTTGAAAAATATTTCACATTTGATGAAATGTCCACAATAGCAATTTGAAACTTTACACAAAAGGTCATCGGTCTGTCCAATTAAATTTACTATCCATTAATTTTCCTATTCCGCAAGTCTTTAAAGGTTTTCAGTTGCCAAAGGGGATTTATGTTCCCAACCAGCCTGAATATTTGTTGTGACACATGCAAATGCAAACATCATTTTTCATTTTACAGTGTGCAGCATTAGATGGGAAGTGCTCCATAAGCTGTGATGATGAGGTCAGTTTGTTTTCATTTCCCCACTCGACCCTTCGTGAATTTGTAATTCGGACTTCTTACGATTCTCTAACACTTTTTCTATTTAACAGAATATTAACTGCTACCTAATTGACAACAACGGCTTCATTCTGGTAGCAGAGGACTATACTTTGGTGAGACACACAAACACAAGAGAGACATGGATGAAAGAGCTTGAATAGACTTTTTTGTCACATTTAGACATTTCGTTTTGATTTCACTGCAACCAGAAAATTTAATCCATAGTGTACCTGGTCATCTCCACCTTGGATGTGTGTCCCTGTTTGAAAAACCGCTGTTTAAAAAAATTAAGTGAACACATCATGATAGTATAACAGCAAGTCAGTGATCCTTCAGGGCTATCAGTCTGTAAAGAAGGATTAACTACTGTATATCAGTTCCAAATGATGGCCATGGATCATTGCTCTCTCCTTATCCCCCCTGACTAATTTCTGTTAATGTGTCCTTGTCACTGTTAGTAGCATGAGACCAATAGGTAGTCCAGATTCTCCAGGATGGCACGTCCATATGTGCTGTCACACAAGTTTTGCTGTCTCCCAGCACTCCCAGTTGTGTGGGGGGATATCAGGAGATGGGCCATTACACAATAAGAGCTTGACAGAGCCGCAGAAGGGCATCAACCCAGCAGCACGACCGTTATCTGCTCCTTCGTGCGTGGAGGAACAGGAGCAGCACTAAGGCTCTAAAAAATGACCTCCAGCAGCTTACTCATGTGTGTTTCTGACCAAACAGTTGAGTTTCATTTGCACCAAAGCAGCTGAAATTAATTCATAATATTTTTTGTTTCCTAACTGGATATATTGATATCACTGGCATTTAACTAACTTTATAATACACTGTAATGATCAAAGGTTTCCTTAATTTTTGGGGCGGTGTAATTTTCTTTCTGCATCTCACACATAATATTGTCCCTTTGCCTGCTCACAATAAGACATGGTGCTGCTCTCGCATCGACTATACCCTCTGCTTAGCTGTCACCAGACATGCTGTCATTCTGACTTTGCCTCATGCAGAAACCAGTCCGCTGGCTGTCACTGCCCTTGCTTTACCCTGCATGTTCTTTTCATGCGTATCTCACTTGCAGGCTTCTGTGCTTTATTTTAACTTAATTTGGATGTGGCAGAGCTTTTAGGGTACCAAATATCAAGATTTTTTAATAACAATATTAAATGGTGAAAATGTATTTGACTAATAAGGTAACAATGTGAATTATAAAATGTTGCATTGAATGTGTGAACAGCTTTGACTAGAACAAAACAACCTATCAGGTTGTTATTGTGTTATTTTGTTACTAGGGAGAGGTTATATAGGGCTGAGGTCACATTTTCTGCCCCCTAGAGTCAAGAAAATTAGAAAAAGGAAGAATGAATGGTGAAAATATATAACAGTACTCTTTAGCAAGCAAATGTCATATTTTTGTGTATACCAAGGAATCCAATAATTTCAGGACTGAGAAACATTCAGTAGTAAAAGAGGTTAAAACACATAAAATAAGAAAACATGTTAGATGGTGCAGTTTTTCTAGGTCAGCAATGAAATCCCAGGCAAAAGGTTTTGCAAGGAGCTAGTGCATAGCATTCAAAAATGCTTTTTTACAAACTGGATCAGGCATAAATCTCTTCCGTGTTACAAGACATATACACCAGCCTGTGTTCACCAATACACAGATTCATGACAGAATTGACTACATAAAGAACATGTGACTCCAATCAGCAAAAGTGCTGTCTAGCAGTTTGTCAGTGGTCTCAGAGGAAAACTGGCATCTCGAAGCTGCTCCTCACCATGGGAAAACCAAACACTTCAAGAGGATTAATCCATACCGGCATTTTCTATTTACTGATGATTTCACATTTAGGATTTGTGACAATTAACATGCAGAGACAATTGGAAAGAATGTTAATTTAATCTTAAAGGTAAGACACACCTTTAAGCTTGGTGGTGGGAATATTTATTGTTTTTTCAATAAGTCTACGTGTTTCTTTGTGGAGAATGATTTGTAATGTAACAGGATTATGAGGCTTGAAAACTTAGACTTGTCATTTGACTTTGCACTACAGTTACCTGACTTCAGTCCCTTTGACAATTTATAATGGTAACATGGATTAGCAGGTTTTCTGTGGGTGTTTTTCTTTTCTTTTCTGACATTTTAAAAAAGAACTGACAAACTAAAATAATTTTCAGGTCAGTCGGTAAAGACGATACGTTTAGTTCCCGGGTTTGGGTGCAAAAAGGGATCCATCTACTACTAAAATTTTTAAAACTTACATTTAAATGAACATAAACTCTTTATTCTGACTTGTTTAATTAAAGAAATGTCTTTCTTTTTGTTCTCAGACCGGAAATTTTTTTGGTGAAGCAGAAGGGGCTGTAATGAATAAGCTTCTGCAGATGGGCTCTTTCAAGAGGTAAGTATTTCAACCTGCATATGTGTGTGTGTGTGTGTGTGTGTGTGTGTCTGAGGGTGTACTTGAACATGCCAGCTCAAGTGTACGCATGAGTGTGAGTGTTTGCATGTGTGTAAATGTATGTACATAATATCAGGGAGGCCACAGAATGAGAGCACGTCTCCCCTCATGCTGACAGCTCTTAACTTGGCCAATCATGTTGAGCTTTTCTGTGCTGAACTCCGACCCCTCACTCAGCAGAGTTCTCCATTAGGGGATTACAGCAAATCTTTCCCCGAAACAAAAGAATTAGGACAAAACCTGAAGTCACAGACACACACAGACACACACACAAGTATTAGGCTTGTTGCAATGCTGTGTATCCTGGAAAACGCCGAGAGCAGTGGGTGGCAACATTCTGCAATTAATTTGGAAATCTAATCCAAGAGGATACCTTTCCTAATTTCACAGAGCAGGAATGCCAAAACAGACAGACACAAACTGTAATTCCCCCCGTGACGTCATGTGTGGAATCTTAACTTAGTTGCACATCTAGTCACACAGAAGCTTAGGACCACATTTACGTCTCTACCACAATACTGCAGCCAGGCTTTTCTTCTGCCTGCAGGACGTGGGCGAAGAGATTTTTGCCGTGCTGTCTCAGTGTATAAAAATCACGGGTGACAAATTATCACACAAGTAGACAACCACGCCTGTATGTCATAGGGATGAACATCACAAGCTGACAGCAAATAGTTTACAGATCCACCCATAAAAACAAACAGGCCTACAAGTGCTTTCACTGAATATTTAATGTTGGATGAAGAGGGATTGTTTAGAATTGAGGTCGACGTATGATGAATGAATAATATGACTTGTGTTGGTGAAGTATTAGCGTGATGAGTAACAGAGCCTTCAGATCTTAACACTAATGAATCCAGTGCGATCTGTCTTAACCCCGTGCCATCTGTAAAGTATTAATGTGCCTTTTCTTTCTTTTTTTAAATGACATTTTAAAGTGGACGACTTAAAGATGAAACCAACTGCCAGCCTGAATTTATTGGTCAGCACTGTGACTCTGCATGAAGATAAATGCACAGGAATTATTTTTAGTTCCCTTTACATCCTATCCATCTTTCCAAGCAAGCAAGAGAAAGAGAAATCCATAAAATTGTTGAAAGTGATGTTATGCTGAGAAAATGAAGAGTATTCGTACACACCCACCTTGACATAAAGTAATCACATATCCACGCAAACTCACACAAACACAGATTTTTGCACTGGTCTGAATTTGCTGCTAACGCTATTATGTGGCCTGGCTTAGTGCTAATTGGTTCCTGGCGGTGTGCTAGAGCTGTGTGTCACCCGTACTGTGACTGAGGTTGGTTTGAACATCGCCCAGGGCTGCGGATATACTGGGCCCGCTCAGACATCACACACATACTTGGACAAACGTTCACACACAAAGCACTGTCAAGTATACAGGAACTTGTCCAAAGGCTATAAGAACAGCGTCCAGTGTGTGCGTGTTTGTGCGAGTTAGAAACGCCTTCAATAACCTCACCCAGACAGACCTAGATCTCACACCCTCAGGGTCTACTAAGCCTCTAAATCCTCTGATATCCCCCCCAATATCCCCAAATCATCTACACATACACACACATACACTCACCCACCTTCCTACATCATTTTGAGGAACCTCTCAGGAAGCTCTCGGCTTTCACATGCTTTCCTTTTCCCATTCTTGCCACATCCATCCAATATATTATTGGTAGGTAAAGCAGCAGTTATAGCAGAGGTGGGATTTTCTTCCTGCTCCCACACAGCAGTCCAAAAGGCCCCACAGGCACGTAATACTAAAGAGAATGTGTGAATCAAGACTTATATCACCCTATCAGGGCTGCATTGTCCTAAAATGATTTACCTTATCTCTATTTCTGATATTGCGTTTCATTCTCTATTTTGTCTTTTCTATCTTTGTCTCTGCAGGGTGACTCTATATGACTACCAGGCTCTATGTTGGGTCTATTCAGAAAGTAGCGACAGTGGACGCACGCTATTGGACGTGAGCCCTGCAAATGTTTTGAAACTCTTCAGCCTCTTTGTTTGCAATCCATGCGATGCAAAGCTGGGCCTACATGTTTCGTGCTATTTGTGTCTGATATCTGTTTTTTTTCTTTAGCCCTACTTCGCTTTCTTCTCAGCTGTGAAGTGGATTCTGACTGAGCTTGTCATGTAAGACTTCTGTGTATGTGAGAATGTCTCATGTCTGTTTCTAATAACATAAGTTTGCTGCATGTATGTCCTTTTTAGGGCTTGAAAAATTGCCTCATTGGGCTTAGATTAAATGTGTGTTTGTGAGTATGAACTGTATGTTTGTTTACGAGTGTCTCCACATGTACGTTGACATGATCCTCGGTGATCATGAGCAGTAATGGCTACCTGATGTTTCCTGTGGTGCGGGTATTCCTGTGATGCCACATTGTGGTTTTGGAGTCTTCCTGGGTGGTCTGTTGTTGCCACAGTGCATCATGGGAGGATTGATCTGTCAGTATTAATTTTACAGTCTGTCATAGTGAAGACGTGTTTTTGTATTTACATTTCTGTTCGTCTGCTAAACCGATATCACTGTTTAAAATTTAGCACAAAACCACATTAAACTGAGTATCTATAAAGTACATATAGTCAGTCTGAAAATTGTAAGTGATCTGTTAATTTTTAATTAGTTAATGCTAATGTGCTGTCTTTTAAAATATAGTATTTTTTCTACAGAACTGTATAGAGTTAAGATTCAATTGTAATTGAAACTTAACATGAAAAGGGGTTCTCTGTAGATATTTATTTACTTTCACTTTTAAAGTTATCATTTACAAAATTGCACAATTTAACGCTCTCTAGTTTGCAGAAAAAACATTTAGTATGCAGGACATATTATATAAGCATATGTTGGAGTGGATGATTATAGCTGATGTCATCTCCCTATTTAGATTCCTGGTTGAGTTCAACTTGTACAGCTGGTGGTACTCTGACCTCACCGCTAAAGGTAAGAAAAATCTCTTTGGGGATGTGCTTGATCTCCAGCTTTCCATCTAAACAGCACTCACACAACCACATGCACTCTACCGCTGTCTTAACACAGTTATAAAATTGTTTTACAAACTGCAATCGTTGTAAAGTTTGAGTTTTTTAAAGTTCTTAATAAAAAAACTAAAATCTATTATAAACATATTTGCTGCAGTTGGAAAAGCACACATTGATCATACAAGATGCAAACTTTAAAATAATTTTGTCATTAAAAGGTTATTAATGATTATGATCAAAACAACTAGAAATATAAATCACTGAGTGGCTCAGAATTATATTTTAAATTTCTATTGCATATATTTAAACTAATATTGTCACTTAAGTAATGTCTAATTGAAGTTCATTTGTTCATTTTTTATTTGTTTTGAATTTTAAATGTTTAAACAGGTTAAAAAAAAGGATTTGATAATTGAGCAGTTGTTTTAACAGTTAGAAACAACAACATATTATCCTCTATAAAAACAGAGAAATGTCGAACAAAAACACATAGTGTAGCAAAGAAAACTGAATTAAAGCACCTCAGACTTTGTAAAATAACTTCTTCTGTATCTGAAAAATTCTGAAATACGTGTAGATTTTCTATTTTTAGTTTTTTCATGTACTTAGTCTGATCTTTCCTGCCTCACAAAACAGAGAAAAGATTCGCAGTTAAAAATGCGTCTAATTTTTCACTGAAAATCCTCCTTTTTTTCATTCCATTGCTCTTTTCGAAAGAAAAAAACGTTACACGTACTGCTTTATACTTATGTTTGAGTTCACAGGGGACAACACTGCATACAGAATAAACATCCAATGTCCTTACCACTGGCCTCATGTCTTCATCTTCGCCATCTCCCCTCCATTTCCTTTTGGTCTGAGTCAGTGTGACCACTGGAAAAACAGAATAAAGAGTCGCAATCCAAAACCTAAAAGCAAGAAAAAAAAAAAAAAAAGCAAAACAGACCATTACCTCAAATGACCTCAGTGTTTCAGAGTTTTTGTATACATGTCTCTATACACACAATTTTCTTTGTGCGTCCAGAGGGGTTATTTTATGTGATCTTATGATCTGTAAGGTCTTGTGCCGTATTGGTGACGGTGGTGGCAATAGCCATTTGGTAACACGAGAAAAAGGTCTCTCTCATTTGTCACCCAGTCTATCATGTTTTCTCCTTTTCTCTGGTTGTATGTCATTCCTTTCTCTTTTAGTTTTTCTCCTTCGTACTCGCTTCCATGAAATCACGCACATTCTCATATGATTATTGCCAGGCTATGAATGCTGTGATTCCTCATGCTTTATGGAGTGTCGAATACCGTTTGCCTGTTTGAAATGAAAGCCTCACTAAGCAGCATCATATTGGAGCATTAATTCTTGCCAAAACTAATATGAAAATATTTAGTGTGTGAAACAGGGGGGAGAAAGAACCACAAAATGAAAGTCTATGAAATGCTTTCCTTGCACACTTTAATCCTGAATGAAGTGAAGCTGGGCATCGCTGCTCACCAAGTAGTCGAGACAATTTCACAGCTGGCTAGCCTCAGGTCTTAGCACTTTCTATATCTTTTCACAATAAAGACGCAGGCCTGTGACACACAGCTGAAACACCATAATTTAGCAGCCCGTAACCCAATCTACACAACCTCTCAAGCTGAACTAATCCCAGACGTTTATACATGTAGGCTGCGTCTCTCGCATTCATATAGTTTATTTACAGTGCACTCTCTCTCTCACACACACACACACGCACACCCACACACACAATGAATAGTGCTGCACTCCTGATTCGTAATAATCAAACCCCAGCATCCAAATCACACACATAATCACCCACGTTTACAAGCCTCTCTGCAAAGATATGTAAAGCGCTGCGATTCAGCTAGTCTTTTAAACAGTTTCTTTATGTTAAAAAAAACACTAGGTTTGGATGATGTCGATCCTTTTTAAAAAAGGGTTTAATGACATTTTAAACCGACCATTCTGCAGGGTCATTTCAAACCTCTGGGTGGCAGGAAAGTTCAAGCAATGCTGTGAGAATGACTGGCCTAGATTTACATTGGAAATATTTCCAGCAGGACAAGAGACAGCTCTGGTCCAGAAATGCTGTTTTCTTTCAAACTTGAATATTTACATGGACGCGGTGTGTTTAACTGTGTGTTTGCGTAACTCTTTGCGTAGCTATTATTTGATTTTGAAATGGGTGGTTCAAAGTTTTTCCACCATCTTTGGCTAAATGTCTCGCTCATTCTCGCCGCATTCTCTCTATTTTCTTCCTCCCACCTCGCAGCTCAGAGGACAGGTCGGACCATGCAGGTACCGTGTGACACAGAGTACCCGGCCTTTATCTCCGAGAGGACCATCAAAGAGAACACCGGCAACATTGACTGCGACGGCTGCATCAAGTATGGGATGCGCAAACAGACACATTAACATGAATTAGCTACAAGTGACATCAGCAATAAGAGCCGCTGGTTATCAGCTGTCCACTGTCCACCATAAAACAACAATGAAAAATGAATGATCCTGTTAGCTCTCATCTTGGCGACATATTTTTGTCTTTATAATCCTGAATAATGAGAAGCACATTTAAATCATTTGTTGTCTGCTGAAAACGCTTTTATCCAGAGTAATCCATCAGAGACACACACACACACACACACACACACACAGTGAGCATTTTGAAATACGAGGCATTTAGAGATGAGGGAGAGAGGTGGAAAAAAGGCTTCCTTTAAAAATGGGAAAATGAGTGTGGTCCCCATTAACAATTTGGGCTTTTCTGTCAGGCAATTGTGGGGTGTTCTCTGGATCCCTGCAATGGGGCCTTCATTGCTCCCAGCTGTGGAACTGCCAGGGAGCTCAGAGCTCTGTGTGTGTGTCTAAGTGTGCATGTGTGCTTGTGTATATGTGTGTCCACTGTCGGTGCAGCCCCACATGGTCAGCAGGGTATCCTCCGCTTTCAGTGCCAGGACTACGGTGTGGCTGGAGATACAGCGAGACCCTTACAAATACATAGATATAGCACCAAGTCAGACAGCCATACCCAGCCACACATGTCGGAAGCCTGCTTCAGAGAAGAATGGTATAATCTGCAATGATGACACCAGAGCTGGGATTAGCAGGAACAAGCTGTGTGCTCAGCAACATGCCGCCTTCAAATATATCTTTTTAAAAACACAATGAATTTGACAAAGTAAAATGGAGTTTTTATTTCTCTTATATGGAATTTTATAGCTCATATTTATATTAGAGGTCATTGGCGATAAACATCTGTTTCAAGTTACAGCCTGACTGAAGTCTTTCCCTTATATTTTCATTGGGACACGTGTGTATGCTTTATGCTCTAGGAAATATATCCTAAGCTCTTGCCTGCTAAACCTCTCTTTACTGTATTTTGACTCTTTGTGTGCATGTGTGTGTCAGATTTCGTACGTGTGCGCCCTACTCCCCGATTAGTGTGACAGAACGTAAGAAACATCAAACCCTAGCGAGTGCTCTGGTAACTTAAGTGCCCCCAATAAGATGATTTAACCTTTATTAATGCATCTGTAGCTTTTCTAGATGGTAACTTGAGATTCGGGACAAAGAGAGCGTCTCCAACCGGAGAAGGTCTTCAGTGGGACCATTAGTGACAATAATCCTGGTTGTATATCTTCCAAAGACACATGCTCCTTTTCTTTTTCTCAACCAAGAGGGAAGATTCAAGAAAGAGGTTGAAACTTCCAGTAAGGAGCAGCTTCAGGTGTACAGTTACAGTAAGACATTGCTTAATCTGCTAAGATAGTACATATTTCTTGTTAGGTTTTCTTTTGGGCATTTTTAATTCAGCATTAAAAATGGATTTAAATTCTGCAAATGCATTTGAAATAATTTTAAAGAAATTATAAATTAATAATAATTAATATAATAATAGTTGCATTTTTCTTTATAAATAATCTTCCTTTCCAACTATAGTTCCAGTATCCTTATCGTACCATATTTCACATCAACTTATCCAGAGAGCCCCCCCTACAAAAGTCCTGTCAGATGCGTGCAGTGGAATCATGTGTAAAAAGAGAATATTGGAATCACGGTGCTCGTTTTTCCCCTAAAGTAATAGGAGATGTGGAAATAAAATGACAGCATTCCTCTTAAAACTCATCTATCTGTTTGTTGAGATTTTGTTGGAGCAATTTCGACTCGAATTAGTAATAGTTAAATTGCACACAGTAATTACTGGTCAAATTTTTCAACTGTGATGACAGATATTTCTGAAAACCATGCTGGACATGCATTTATGGTTATGCTATGCAGTTATTAAAACCTTAGAAAAACATTAACATTCTCCACTGGATACAGAAAAAAAAACAACATTTATCCGAACCTGTGCAGGGAATGATTTTTCCATGAAATGTACGAGACTATGTCCAGCTTGGAAACTATAGCGAAGCATTACGAAATGTATTGTGAATTAGCATTATCTTTTTTTTTTTTTTAATATAGTTTTTTTGGCCTTTTTCCAGCTTTGCTAGATAGATGCAGTGAAGACTGACAGGAAAGTGGAGGGAAAGACATGCGGCAAAGGGCCACAGATCAGACTTGAACCCGGGCTAGCCACTCTCAGCCACGCAGCACATGGTCGCCTGCTCATCCAACTGAGCTTGACCGGCACCCATGAATTAGCATTATGTTATCATAAGTAACAAGGTATTCTTTAGCCGGGATAGTTGTTCATCCCTTTCAGCTGTAGAATGTGTAAAATGTGTTATGTTTTGTCAAAACTAAAAAGAAGACAGTCTTTCACCGACTCTCCGTGCATATGTCGTAATCTTTTCCTACAGTTCTCAGCTTTATATATCAAACTCTAGCTTTCCCTTTTGTCTCCCACGTGAGTCTCCACATCGTTTAAAAGGTTGTCCGTTATCTTTTCTCAGAGAAACATGTTGGATGTCCTTGTCTGTCTCCCCGCCAGCCAAAATGTAGAGGCCACAGCACTATGAGGCAACATTAACAACAAATTGTCTGTTACGCTATCTGTGTTTGTGATATGCATTGCTGTCTGTCACTTGTGTATCTGCGCACATTATACACATCAGTGTGTGTGTGTAGGTATGTGTGCATTCGTATGCAGTGTGATGCTCCCTTTCCCAGCTCTGGGTATGTTCAAGGCCAGCAGATGTGCTGTCAGGATGTGTTTAAGTCTTTTCTCCAAAAACACTTGCTCTGCTTTCTATCAGCGGGCAGCGCTGGACTGGACCGGCGCTGTGCAGGGGTGAGCACAGATTATTAAACATCAGCAGATCCTAATTCACCCTGATTGGAACTGGTTTGGCGTGTTTGCTGAGTTGGTTTGGTTTGGTTTGGCCGGTCGTGCTGGGATAAGTGTATTAAGTGCAGCGGATTGGCACTCCTCAGGGATTGAAGGCTGTTTGTGGTCAGATTAAATTGGTCATGGTATTGCATAAGTAAGGATGGAGATATTCCTGTACATATTGGGTCTGTTTTGATCTATCGGGTCTCTCCCTCTCTGTCTTTGTTCAAGCTCTCCTTCACAATAGTTGAGAAATGTGCGTTTGTGTATACAGTATTTTTTACATCTGTGTGTGTTCACTCAGTCACACGTGCGTGTTTTCATATGTGTCTGATAAATGCTTCAGAGCGAATTCGATAAATCACCCAGCTGCAGCAAAAGAGAGCGAGGCAGAGAAGCAGGAGATCAAGAAAGAAAGGGTGATAGAAAGAAGAGATCATCTTTACGACCTCTCTTCTTAATAAAGCTTATCCACAGCCATAAATCACCGGCCAGGAGGCCGAGGCAAGGCCTGATCTCTCAGACCAGTAAAACACAGCCATGGGAAGCTGTGAGCACAAAAGTGTGGTTCCCATTTGTCTCCCTTTGGAGTGTTTTATATTCGGCAACACTTCATTGGTGCTTGCCTTGGATAGGGTACAACAAAGCTTTAAGAAAAGGAAAGGAAGAGAACGAGGAAGAGGGGCGGATGGAGTGAGTTAGAGAAGTATGTGTGTAAACTATATATGTGTGTATGCTGGTGTGAGTCTGTCTGTGTCTCTGTATGTTTATTGACAGCTGGCGGTGAGATACTTCATACTCTTGACATGCATCCAGTGGAGTCTCTTCAGAGTCCTTCTCCCCTCTGCCAGGGGAGAATGTGAACACTCATAACACAAATCCTGTGACACACATGGAAATTTACATCATACCCATGCTCCTTGACTACTTGCCAAATCTCACTTTCAACTGTCTCTTGTTCCCTCTTCCTTTTCCATCTTTCTTTCTTTTCTTTTTCTATCTGGCTGTCCGTGCTGTGACTGGCAGGTCCTTTGTGATTCAGCAGATCCCCAGCAGTAATCTCTTCATGGTGGTGGTGGACAACAAGTGTGACTGCAGCATGTTTGAGCCAATCACCATGGACCCCATCGAAATCATGTATATCCTTCACTGAGGTGTGAGAGAAAAGGTTGTGAGTATATACATACATATGATATTAAAGCAAGACAGATAAAAGCAATAGGGTTAGGTAAAGCAGTTACTCTACTCTGTAAAAAAGTGTGTAAATTCATCAAATGGCTTCAAATGTAACAAACGCTCCTAGTAATCATCACTTTGCTTCAAACTTTATTGGGTACTTGGGTTGAATAACTACATGAGTATGAGAGGATTGATTATTCTTTGGTTTTCAAAAGACCCCTGCTGAGATAAATATAAATGTTTCTTGTTTTCTTTTTAATAGACAGGACATTTCTCCTCCACCTCATAACTTTCACAATTAGATTTTTTATAGTTAATTTCCATTGATTATGAATTCAGTGGAACATTTTAAAGTAAAAAGTTTGTTTACACTCTACGTCTTGTGTGTAAGCGATCTAATTGCTGTATGGGACAAGATCTAAAGCTGAGGCAATGAGACATCACTTTTTTTTGGCTGTGTGAGTGTGTGTGAGTTTGGACTTTGTTACATGCCACGCTGTGATTGGATCTTGATCAACAGCAGACACAGCTAGCTTGGAAAGGCTGGAGACTGAAGGAACTTAATTTGTCACCACATAACTGGCTGAATTCTCCTACAATGTGCATTTCTTTGAAATTTTATGCACTACAGTCACGCTGTGTATACATGTCCACCAGTGTTTATTTTGTTGTGGGGTGCTCACTGTAGCATGCTGTTCTGTTGCTGTGCAACAAAAGAAACCTCATCAAACATCGCTCAGAATTGGCTCTTGTTTCACTTTTACTCTACACACACACACACACAAAGTATTGCACTTTAGAAAAACCTCCTTCCACCAACCACTCACAAACAGGCATTCCTTTTGAATTCAAACAAGAAATATACTCCAGCAGGAGTAATGCTGAGTGTACATGTTCTCTAGTATTGCCTTAACTCCAACTGCACATAATGAATCTCTGAAGTGTGAAAGATTGAAGATGCAAAAGGACAGGAGGCGCCCAGACACCTGCCACCCTTTTCACCCAGAGGTACATATACTGTGCAATAACTCACTATAGTAAAAGTCCTGTTTCATATACCTCTGATTCAAATAAAACATATCTGTTCCCATAATGCCCCTCTCTTTCTCTAGGAGAACTCAATGGAGTGTGGGGGAGCTGTGAATCTTACCCAGTCTCTTGTTACGACACTGCTCTGCCTACTTGTGGCGTTGTTCCCTAGGTGACCAGAGCTGACCATGCCTCTCCACTGAGAACTTTACTTGGGTTGGATTGGCTCGGCATGCAAAAGAGTCGCATTGATGCCACTGAAAAAAAACAAAAAAACAAAAAACACTCCTGCCCCATATAAAGTTGTGCCCAATTTCAACTCACCACCTACAAAGTCCCTAGCCCTGACGTGCCATCCTACAAGGTAAATATTTGAAAGGATTAATAATGGATACAGCTGCTAAGTAGTAATAATTAAGGTGCTTTAGCAATATCACGTGAACTGCGCAGAGGTTTTTGAGGAGATACAAAGTTTAGAAACACATAGTAATAATGCTGACAATGCACTTAGTAGCTTAAAAACTGCACAAGTGGTTGAGTAATACCCACAGACACTAGCGCCACAATGTTCAGTCCTTTCAGGTAGCAGCTAATGGGCTGGGTCTGTAGCTGGGCTTGGAACTGGGTATTAAAGCCACGTAACACCCACATGGATAAAGACAGATACACTTACACATGGCCAACTTTGACTTTTTATGAAGATTAAAAAAAAGAAAACACAGATAATACTGATGATGATTATATGTGGCTGGGGTTGTAATGAAATGTCTGTCTGTTAATATTTTTTTCCACAATGAGAAAAAAAAAAAGAGTTCTAGTGTATGTTTATAAAAAAATATATGAACAAAAGAGTCTTATTTATGATTTGCAAGTGGTACCCATAAACTGTGACTATGAGATTTTTGAGTCCTCTGATGTGAGTGGTTGTTAATATTTGAGCTTTGCCTTATTGAACAACATTGGTCCTGTTTATGTACTTTTGAAATAAAATGATGTTAAAAAAATTTATGTCGTTGTCGAAAGCTATGTTGTCGAAAGGAACTTAGCATAGCAGATATTCGCTGAAACACTAGATTTAATATGAATCATTACTTTTCATATATTGCGCTGTTGTTTTTGGCAGATTTGACTGATTAATACAGTGTCTGCTCTTGGTCTGGGGAAATATTTGGCTGCTTTTTGACCTCCACATAAACAGAGATGTGGCAACCATGTGTGTGTGTGCGCGCGCGTGGAATTGCATGCTCATCTGGTGTTTCACTGTTTTGTCATTCATGTACCCCCTCTGCCCCAGAGGCTCATCCTCCCGTTCAAAGAGACAATAAAGACCATGACACTGGAATGGAAGACCAACCACAACAACCATCTGTATTTGCTTAGAAATAGACCCGGGAATTGCATAGGAATAGATAGTTTTCTGACACACACATGTAGGCATACATGCAATAACACAATTCTTAGAGTAGTGCAAAGAGAGCCACATATACATATGTTATGCTGTAGTTTAAATAAAAAGCAACAAAGACGTTTTCAGTGCCGGTCAGAGGAAGCTCTGCTGTGGCCTCCATGTCAACACCAAGGTCCCTGTGGTCAACAATGGGACATGCTTCATCTCCCCCTCTTTCCCCACCTCTCAACTAGCCAGTTCTGTGAAACTCCAGCTCCAGTGGCGAGGTAATTCTCAGCGTCCTAGTGGTCTAATCTATTCTCCTCTGTTTAATTGAAATCGTCCCTTCAGCAGAACTTTGTGACTTTAATCATTCCCAGTTCTCTTCCTCTCTCTCTGGTCCAAAGACTCCCTGACTTGCTTGTGGGTCATTTATCACTGCATAATGGGATTGGAGCTGTTTTGGGTCAACACGCATCCAACCCAGTCTGTGATTCCTTCCTGTTTGCCAGATGAGTTATGGGAAAGTGCATCCAGTGTGTGTACAAAAGGCAGACTTGGGAAAGCTTTCTTCTTTCTGGGGTGTTGCCACAATGGCAGCCCTGTTGCCCCCTTCCTTGTTCCTGTGAGTGATAAATGTTCATCTGCGTTTTCTGCAAGCCATTTTGCCCTCACACTGATGGATACATAAGCCATTCAGATGCTAAAAATGCCTGCAAATGTTTGCACTCTATTTTCTGAATTTCCCACAGCACGCAGCTGCTTATGCACACAGGTGACAATGACAAAAACACTTTAATAAAGTAGGAAGAAACAGGGGGAGGGAAAACAATAAAAGAGGAAAAAAAAGCTAACTTTAACTGTGACAAACTTAATTTGAAGAAGAGCCTTTGAAAAAGCCAACCCCATCTGTCAGAGAAGAAACACTCAAAGAAGAACTAAGTGACAAACAGTGGGGGTATTTTCTAAAAGAAAAAAAAAGGGCATCCGCATTCCTTCCCAGTGATCCAATCTGCACTGCTGTTTGAGGTGGGGAGGAACCCCTAAGAGAGGAGTCACTGCTCACTTGGACACAATGCCCTAAAGGGGCCCTGAAGTTCAAACCCAACATATCCATCAGCACTCTTGCTACTCTAACTCTGTTCACCATTATGTTGAGCACAAGACAAATCTCCTTTGCTAATATATCGGAAGACAAGCGATGGCTGAATCGCACATTCAGGCATTTCTGCATACATGCACGATGAACATAATATGCATGGGCGGTCACGCAAAGGGCAAAACTTTCGGTGTTACCTCCAATGGCGTGGATACCAGTGGTGGTTTGCTTCGAGGACCACAGATATGTTTAAATGGAAATGATTCTGAGCAGCTGAACCACACCAGGACCACACACAGGCCCATTGACCACAACACAGCAGAGCTGAGACAAGCTGGGAAAACACACACACACTATTCTGTCCACATTCCACAGGGTGACTAGCAGAATCAGCACTGCAACCCACTGTCTGCGTGTAATGTTATACTTGCATAGATTGGGGTTACTACAGCAAATGTCTTAATTTAGAGAAACAATGATAGGAAAGCCCTTATTGCAAGATGGCATGACTGTGCTTAAAGGGTTTAATGGTTTATTACGTGGACTGAGCTTTTGTAGCTTGACTTTCATCAATGGTGTGTTTAGTTTCGCCATCATGTCCTCAGCTCTGCCCTTGTTTACCTCCTCTTTCACTCTCCTTCACCTTTTTCCCTGCTGCCCATGGTAGTGATAATGAGCAGACCTGTCGACTCACATGTACCCGCGCACTCACACATCGGAAAAAGCTGAAGCAGACCCCAAAGACAAATTTGTTCCTGTGGGTGTCAGGAGACACGCTGCTGCCAAGGTTGGAGCAGCGAGCAGAAAACATGCGCTCTTAACACACACACATACGCTACGAAATAGTTGCCTACCCCATGCTGTGACAGGAAGAAAAGCCTTCAGTACTTAGAGACCTCTTGGTGAGCTAGAGGACCTGACAGCCAGCTGTACTAATACACTTTGTATATTCGTGTGAGTGTGTGTGTGTCTGTGTGCAAGAAAATGGGAGAAAGCTAGTGTGAGAAGCTGAGAAACTATATCTCACTGTTTTTGAACTCTGGTTAGGATTAGCATGCAGTATACATTTGGGGAACAGAGTGTCCGTAATTCACAGGCTTGAAGTTCATCAATTATCTTTCAGACAGTCAGCTTACTTTCATCAACCACACACTGAAAAACAAAACCAGAACAAATCAGGCATATATTTAGCATTCCATTCTGTGTTTGTGCAAACAAGCTGAGTGAGATTTTTCAGCATTAGCATATTCAGCGGAGTCTTTGTAGCTACAAGCCGACCTCTGCCAACTCATCTAGTCCATGAAAATCCTCATTGGCTTACACATGGCAAACTGAGCAATGGCCTGGAGGGGCATACTTATTGGCTCCCTGAAACAGGAAGTGGCTAAATGGAGCCCCCCGCTTTTGCCTCTGCTACTCAAATGCACCCAGTCTGTTTTCAGTGTGCAGGCCAGCTTAACAGAATGGACAGTCAGGAGTGTGAAAGAGGAGAGAGGGGAGGGTAAGCAAGGAAAGTAGGAAAGCTAGATTGGAGGTCAGGGAGGCAATGGAGGGAAAAGGCGGTCTGATTGCAGCGGGGTAGGTGGTCGAACAATACCGTAGCCCAAAGCAAGCAACGCCATTGGCTCCCAGCCTTGGTTTGTCCCCAGGTCTCTACACTGTGTTGGGACTGGGAACCACTGTGAGTATTGTGAGCACTTTAGCATTTCCTCGAATCACAGTTCATCAGTATCAGCATATTTGTCTTGGATGAAGGACCGATCAATGAGTTAAGGACTATTGGGGGTTTGGCTCCCCCCACAGCGTGGTATAAATCCCGCTGTGCCGATGAAGGCTGAATGTTGATGTGATAATTGATGTAGTGGTTTTTTGGTACGTGGCGTCTCTGGGCATGGTGTGGTTACATTACAAACTTTTATAGAGGTTCGTGTATGCGTGTGCGTGTGTCCATCTGTCATGTTTGATTTGTATCTTTATACCCGAGCTAGAGAGCCGCTCCGGCTAACCCTCTGTGAACTCTGCGTAGACAGAACTAAATGGTCGCTCTTACTGGCACATGTGCAAGTGTTTGCATTTGTTTGTGTGTGTTTGCATCTGTTGCATGCACATGCTATGCTTGTTTTGCTTTTCTCATGTGGTGCATGCTAAATAGCCACACATAGACACAGTATACGTCAACATGTACTATATGTTGTTTATGTCCTGTATAGTTTTTCTATTCTTGTATATATGAGCCTGTGAGTGCCTAATCAAAGACGCGTACGAATGCGTGTATATACGTGCGTGCGCAGGCATATGTGCATGCAAATTTGGTCAGACTGATGAGCCCCATGTTGTGTGTAAGGTTGGCCTAGGGATTTCAACGCCCTTATTTCACATAGCAGAGAAGTGAAAGAAAGGCTAAGGTTACAACCACAGACCCTGACAAAAAAAATCTCTGCAGCAATGTGACATTTGTATGCCCTAGTGTCCCTCACACACCCCATTTCTCACTCCTTTCTAACCCTTCCCTCACCCATCATTACCCTCTTGACCCTAGAACTATCCAAAGGCTTGCCATTGACTCCAGTTGCAGTTCTCTAAGTCCGCTGTTCGGTCTTACTCTAACGACCATCACATCCATTCACTGTATCTGCACATGTCAGGGTGCACATGAGCACTTGTGCCAACACCTTTATGCTTATGTGCACAGTATGCACTTCCATGTGCTGTTCCATGCATTCAGTCCTCCTGTTCTCTCTCACCCTAACTGTCTGGAGCGTTTAAAGTGTATGACATCACAGCAAGTAATGCTGGGTGCTGATGTGTGTTTTGTGGTTGAGCCGAGCCGGGATGTGACGCCGTCTGTTTGTTTTTCAAGAGCTGGAGTTGGAAGAGAGTCCCGTGGAGCAAGCTGATTAGAGCTGTCATTTATGTAACCATTGCAGTTCCATGTTGCAATTAAAAATAATCAGAGCTGCTATATACTTGAGACATGATCTCGTCATAGCCCAGAGGCTTAACATTTGGATATGTGCATATGATTGCATGTCTATGGGTGGGTGTATGTGTGTTTGTGATTTAATATTGCTTGCTTGCGAGTGTATAAAGAGTATTATTAATGAGCTGTGTAATAGAAAAATCCTGCAGTGTGTCATTACTTGGAAAGGAAAAGGAACTAACACACAATTTAATTTGTCAGGCCAAGAAGTTGAGTTTAAAGGAGACAATGGCCAAGACAGCCAAAGAGAGGAAGTCAGAAGGAAGCTATGGATAACAATGCCTAAGAGTGTGTGTTTCCAAACTGGTGGTTAACCTTTGCCTCTTTGAGTGTAGAAATTTGGACTAATCTTTTTGAAAGGCCAGCATCATTTATAAAATGTGTGAGAGAAATCACAAATCAGCATCTGCTACTGTGTGCTCGCAGACTACTTCTCCCTCCTCCCTTTCTGAAAGCGTCCTCCACTTAAACTTGTGAACTTTATTTCCACCTCATTCGCTGTATGTTTTTTCATTCTCTCCTGAATAGACTTTCATTCTGTTCTCGCTCACTGCAACTTATTTCCACAGCTGCGTGTGAATTCCTCCACTGCTCTGTTAATCTTATACATTAACCCCAACTCACGGCAAAACAGTCCTGTGTACAAGAATAAATATTTATCGCAAGCATGGGCAGACACAAAAATCCATATACTGTATAGATAGTGTAGCATACTGAAATTTATATGTGTTATTGCAAGTTGTTCCACGCAATAACACATTTGATTGAATTTTACTTAAAAATGTTGAACTGACTCAGTGAAAAGCCAAAACACACTAAAAACTTGCATTTTAGTTATTTGTGTGAGTTATTTGTGATATTTCAATGAAATATTGTTTCTTTCAGTTGCTTTTATTGAGTGAGTTCTATAATTTATAGTAAAACACAGTCATTTTTAGGAATTGCTTAACACATTTGGGTGGAACAACATCCCACACATTTCTTTACTTAAAAAAAAACTCTTTTTCAGTGTTGTTATCAAAAATCCTCCTCACATAAGTATATTTTCCCACTTTTTGTGACTTTGAACTGCAGCTCTGCTGAGATTCTAGCTTCAGTTTGAATAGAGAGGTATGTTTCAGGACAGACTTCAACTATAATCGCAGGTAGTTCAAAGCAGTCAAACATAAGATAAAGAACTAAATCGAAAGATGTCTAGATTATCTAAGTAAACACTTGCGGATGGTTTTGAAGAGTTCTTTATACGCTTCAGTTCCTCCTGCTTTATCTCAGATTTCCATTTTAATAACTGGGACTGCCCTCACTGTAGAGGACCAGTTAAAAGTGTGGTCATTCAAGAGTTTTTCACTATAATTACTGTTCTCGACACTGAACGACAGTGGAAAAATATTGCAGGTAATAAAAGCTCTGATTAACAGATCTGAATGCATGAAGTAAGAAAAAAATGTAAACAAATCAAAATATGTTTTAGATTCCTCATATTAGCCACCTTTGTTTTGCACACTCTTGGCATTCTCTCAGCCATGAGGTAGTCACCTGGAATTCTTCTCCAACACTCTTGACGAGTTCCCACATATGCTGAGCACTTTTTGGCTGCTTTTCCTTAACCCTGCGGTCCAACTCATTCCACCTCTGTTAAGTTTAGGTCAACACCTGTTAATTGAAAACAATCCCAGGTGACCACCCCGTGAAGATGGTAAAGATAAAGATATTGCCAATAGTCTGTAAAGCTGTCATCAAAGCAAAAAGTAGCTACTTTGGGGAATCTAAATTATGTAAAAAAGAGTTTGCTTTGTTCAAACCTTTCTCTCATTCTTTTAAGTTTCAACTGGATTTTGTTTACACAAATTTTACATTATAGATACAAATCCAATAATTCCTTATGAGCAACCATTTGGCAAAAGAGAGGGGGAAAAAACTTTTAACAGGAGGAAACCTCAGACAGAACCAGATTCAAAGTGAGTGGCCAAGTAGACGCGAGGAAAAGAAAGGACAGAAAAAAAGAGCACAGAGAGACAACAAACAATATAACACTCAGCACGTTGGTGGGACCATGTAACCGCGGACCAGTAACCAGGAAAATGCAGCTCCCAAGCCAGAGATGCTTGTAGAAAGGGGGAGGACTCTTCCTGCAGAATGAAAAAAAGAACAAACTATAGGATATAGAAGACACAATAATAATAGCATATATTATGTCACAGCATGGGAGTGCCTCCCAGTCAGCTCTGAGTCCTGGAGCTGTTAATCTGAGAAAATAATTGCAGACCATTCAAACCAGCCCAGCCCTGCCTCACCAGCCAAATGCCTCATGATTGTACTGATGGAGAAGAAATGGGCCTGATCCTAATAAACTAAGTATTTATGGAGTGAGGGTAACAAGCTGAGTCAGAAGAGTAATTTTGGCCAGCATCTGTTTATATACTTTTTTTTTAACAGTCTCCCTGGTGTAAACAGTGTGTGTGGTTTTCAAACACTAAATGCCTGCTACATTAAAACACCAGATCTCTGCTACTTCTAAGAGTCTACATTGCTTTGAAAGCATAAGCGCATAAATGCAACTTGATAGGAAACAGTGAAATGTTAAGTTGTTAAAGGAAAATATCACCCAAAGAAAAGACTTCCTGATACAGAGAGAAGAAGGACGTAAGTAAGTAAGTAAGAACACATGCATGTTGGGAAAAAGCATTTTTATTTTATTGACATAAATTTTGAGGTGCTTTAAATGTGCATGCATGAATGAAGAGTGGCTGGAATAAAGGAGAGCTTTGGTGTCTCTGTACATATGCTAAGACGTCTTCTCTCGAACTTTTTTAAATTCAACATTGCGGGAAAATTTGTCAAGATGGAACTGCTGACAAATTTGAGTGCCATAGTTACTCATACATCCTGTTTAAGTTTGAATATTTATTCCTTTTTTACACATGGAATAAATTCATTGTGAGTGATAAGGTCTTTTTTTAAAGCACTATTTAAACACACTGAGTAAATCAGAATTAGAATGTATTGCCAATTTCTCTATACGTATTTCAGGGCAGGATGTCAAATCACAATAAGTCCAACCCTGTGACTTAGAAATTATGTTTATATACTACTAATTTGTGTTGAGTGCCGAGGGGTTACAGGGTATGCGCATTGCATTATGAGCATGAATGAGACAATTATTTTGGAGCATTGAGTATTTCCCAGATGTGTCCTCCACAGTTTAAATGTAAATTACACCCTTGGGTGAAAGTCAGTTGAAGGTGAAAGCACATGTAAATTGCTTAGGTGCAGGTCTGCGATTGCTCTTTTTTTCTCTTTTTTTGCACCCTGAGATCATACATTTTTAGGTGTATTTTCTTGTTAGACTTGGGGAACCTCTTGCCAAAACCCTGTCTCTTTTCTATGGTATTTACAAAAGTACTGGGTATTTAAATCAGTGTGTGTGTCCCCAGTGTGTGTGTACATTTCTAGCTACATATCTTTTGGCAGTTAGACATTGAATGTGTCTTGTCTCATACAGCTATTTACAACTATGAATACCAAGCAAAACCTGAGAAGCTTCTTTCAGCAATCCCTTAGTTCACAAAGTGTCCCAGCAGTAGATGGATCTGCATATTTCTTATGGCAGATTTTTACACCAGACGCTCTTCCTGATATGTGTCCCCACCCGGAACCCAACTGGGTGTCTTTAATGTGGCACGCAAATGTGCTAACCACTACACTATGGAGCACTCAAACTGAAAACATGTTGGTACAAAGAAGATATAGTCACCTATTCAGACCACTGAATCAAACAGCTTCAGAAGGTGTATCCAGATCGAGGCTAAGGAAGCTTGATCGGAGTCACAATGCAAGATGGTTGATGATGTGTCATTGGATGCAAATATCCTCTGTATATCAGTACTTAGGTTATTTCTGAGTTCTTATTCCTAAACTGACTGCCTGTGTGTAATTATTGCCTGATGTGGTTAGTCATAGGAAATATTATTAGCTAAAACAGTTCTTAATATTAACATGACTGTGCCGACTCACAGAGCAGAGAGCCATGATTTTTGAATTAATAAGAATGGACGTCAAGTATAAATATCCTTTGAAACATGTTTATACGAACCAAAAATCCGAAAGCATTTACAACATAATGGTTTCCAATAGCGCGCAGTGAGAGAGAATCAAAACTGAATGGTGCACTCAGCTGGTGTGGATGAGGGTGTCAGCTGAACACATAGAATGCAATGTTTTCATAACATGAACCGTGTTCCTAGATAAAATTCACCAGAGTTTATTTTTGTAAATGTTCAATGAATACCCACTTTCCCTATTAATTTCCCAGCTAAGCACAGGGAAGATAAACAGTAAAGCTGTTAAATAGCTGAGCGTGCCATTTTTTTTTCAACCCCATATTCATAACTTGTTATAAGGACCTGGAGGGCAGATACGCACCTTAAACTTGGCAGATGGTGTCACTTTGGATCGAGGACTTCCCTACTGCTTTTCTCTGTGCACTCCCTGTGGTTCGCTGTCTCTGTGTCTCCCTCTCAGTCTCTCACCCCCACCCCTTTTTTTCATTGGGGGGGAATTCACCTCCATAATTTATTTCATGCAGGAAAAAGACATTGTGGGCTCATAAATCAAGAACACTTTATATAAAAAGAAATGAAAGCCGCCTGCATATGGGATGTTTTAGCTCACATTCTTAGCAATTCGACATGTAATAAAAGAAATATGGAATTTTCACCTCAGGTCTCTATCAATAAAACAAATGTGAGCACTGAATATAGCTCTCTGTTCTTGAGCTCACACTGCACCGTGGCATTCGCACAGCTTGATTTGTTAGACACAGGAGTGGATGTCTGAGCTAGTAAGGCAAACAGAGTACATGTAGAGTTCTTTAAGTGTGATCTACACCCGTGGAAAGATAATTCTTATCTTAGCAGATATATGGTTTAAGACCCTTTCGTGACCGAGTTTCCCAAAGCATTTAAAAGAAAAAATTTTTGTCCACAGACAGGTTTATGCTTCAGGCTAAATCTTACACCGCAAATCTGTTGCTATGGACATTAACAGTACACTCATATTTTTGAGTTTTATAACAGAAAACCAGAAAGTGCACAGTTTTCACACAGGAATGCCAACAACTTTTGTCAATCTTTTTTTGAGATCCACCCAAAATGTCTAAATGCGTGTATATCCATCACAAAGTATACCTGCAGTGTTTTAAAGCTTATCTGAGCATTACAGGGTGGCTTAATTTTATTTTGCCCTGTCAGAGTCAATGTATTGTTCTACGTATGATGTGACGTGTAGCCCAACTGTTAGTCTGTTAAGCCAACACTGTTCACTGTAATCTGTGCTCTCTGCTGTTTGTGGGTTTTAAACAGTCAAGTTGTAGGATGCTGCGTCTCCCTTGAGGAGAGATCATGTTACTCTGGGATACCGCTGAAAGCTTCTGCTACTGTCTTATGCTTCTTTTTCATTTGATGGTGTTGCATTGCCACTCTCTACAATGTAAGCTGAACCGGAGCCACAAAGAGCTAAACACACAATTTTCAAGCAGTACTTTCAAAAGTTGCCAGTGTCACCTTTCTTTGTCAGTTCACAGATGTGGGTTTGCCTCTACTAGATAGGCAGCAGGATCACAGTCTCATCTTAAAACACGCTTAAAGATGGAAGTCATGTCTGTGTAGCTACTTCAGAGTGTGTTTGTGTCTGAGATTTGTGCTCTCTTAAAGCCCACTGCGGTCAGAGGAACAGCCATATATTACGATCATGCAGAAAACAACCACGTCCTCCTCCTGTCTCCGTACCCTCCCTCACCTATTTCTCCAGTCATCACTCCTTTTCTCAGTCTAATGTTGAAATAGCAGATGATGTGACTGAAATATTACACATTACATGTTTTGCCGTCTGACTTTTACATCAGAGGCGGCAGACACATTTGATGACGATTGTAGCTATATTCAGGGAGAATGTGCATATCTGCTTGCTGTGCTGCGAAATAAAGTTCTGCAGAATCGTGCCAAAACAGTAAAAGAAGTCAGTGAGCTGGTGGCTGCAGCAGGTTAAGTTAATACACAGTCTCCCTCGAGCTACAGTGGAGGGGGACAGGTCTAAAAGGAATGTCAGTCTCTTAAAACCCTTCGGGTGAGGACTTAGGAACCACGGTCTGACTGAAAACACCTGCACCTTATAAGGGCCAGTGTACAGAGAGCTTCAACAGCCTGATCCAACATACACATTCATGAATGTTCGCTTTCACACAAATACACATCCATAGGCTGAACACACATGCACACGCACGCACACAAAATAAGACATTTGTGCTCACACACAGAGCAATGCAAAAATTCTCATAAATGCTGCGTGTACAGCTTGTGTCATCTTTTCCACGACTACCCAACGCTCTCTTTTTGTATCTTTTCCTCCAGTATTGAAGTGAAATGAAATACTATCCACACATTATAGAAATGGACAAGACCCAAAAATGCTCTACACTCCCAAATAAACTTCCACTCAACTTCATTTCAGACTTTAAGGAGGAAAAAAAAACTCTTCTGCAGACAGTGAGTTATTTGTGCAAGTCTGTAACATGTCTGCAGACTTGCACTGGACTGTTGCTGGGATGGGTGACTGGTTTTACTGGTGCGCCATGGGAGAGAGAGAGAGACATAGTGAGTGGAACAGCACGATCAGGACATAGCAGTGGAAACAATTTTCCTTGGCAGTTATGTATTTGTTGCCTTACGGACACCCTCCTCATTGAGTGTACCTTGCTAAACATCCCGTTGATTGCAAAGGATGTCTTCAGCTTGACATTTCAGCACAATGTACTGAAGTGAGTTCGGTTCTTGTATGGTCAGCCTGTAACACCTGGTATATTTTAGGTGCTCCCCCCTCAATCTGGTTTTTGAATTTAGTTATATTTCAAACCATTTCCAGAATGCGTGTTTTGGGCGCTTGCCATCTAATGCAGACCCATCCAAGCAGTATAAAAAGAAGTGGCACAGCAGGATACCTTTATAATTTAATTGTGTCTCATTAACCTAGCCTCGGGGCTGGTGGCAGAGTGCACTATGCATCAGGTTAACACACTGCCTTAGTTAGTCTTAGCTTGTTTTCCTAGGCAGACGGCACACTGTAGTGCTCCAACAATCATTAGGAACCACAGGACGAGTGATGAGCTAAAAGCTAAGCTGGAGACTGGATGGGAATCAGAGTGCTAAAAACACACAGATGGTGACAGTTTTAACACCGTGGTACCTGATATAGCCGCTTATGAAAGGAGTGCACACACGAGACTTTCATCCTGGAGAAGGGCATGATGAAATCAATGCCATGTATTGTTTGTGGACAGAGCACCGTTCTCACTTTCATTTCTGGCCATCTTCTATATAAACAGGAAACCATATTTCTCCGCACTGATATCCAAAAGAAAGTTTGGGAGAGCCAGGGGGGGAGAGAAGAAATATAGAAATTGTGTGACAGTGAAGTACATAAAGTGTAAGAGTGAGGGGCTGAGGAAAAAAAATGAGACAGTGAGGAAAGTATTGGCACCAGATATTTTCCCAGTTTTGCTGCAGGGCTGAATATGTTTTCTCCATGTTTTATATCTGAGCTTTTGAGTCAGAAAGAATTTCCTTATTCTATTGTCTGTAACTTTTTTGTTTTGTTTTTTTTACTTTCAAAGCCAATCTGGAACAATTTCAGGTGTTTTATTTTATCTTATGTCCTTTTCTTCATAGTCCAGAGGTGTCATGTTGATATTTCTTTGCATTACAAATGTACACATTATTAATCAACAAGAGAATAGGATTAGTGGCACATCAAGTTTATGCCTTAACTCAGTGTGCTTTAGCGGATAATGTACTGTGTCACATGCATTTTAGATTTTGAGTTCAAATGTCGAACATGGTTTCTGTGCCATTTACCGCTGTGTTTTCATCTTGTTTGCTGTGAAATTAGCTTCCACTTTGGCATTTGTGCAGCTGTGGAAAATGGATTCCAATTCCAAGTAAATCTGAGGTATGTATTTCCTATAAATGAGATAACTGGTCTGTCTCCAAGCTCTAAACTGAAGTCAGACTATATGAATTCAAGTCAAAGTATATGAGCACTCTGGATTCAAAGGCACGTGATTATTCACTGTGTCAGTGGTGAATAATGTCTTCCATCTAGGATAAGGGCTCAGGGGAACCTCGCATATAATGATGTGCACTGTTGTGTGGTATGTGTTTGCACAAATTTTTCTGCATTTGTCTGTGCTTCTGTGAGACCCTAGGGAACCAAATTTCTGGGTGTAAGAAGACCTAAAGCTGATCTGCCTCATTCTGCCTGACACTACAGCCAATCAAAACGTTTCCCTGAAAGCCCGAGTATTGTGTGCGTGCATGCACACAAACGCACACACATCACCAGCCGAGTGCCAGAACCCATTCATCAGGCCCTCATAGCTGGGCCCTGTCAACCTCCAGCCCCAGGCCTGTAGGCCTCGAGCCAGGGGCTCGAGTTCCGGGCTTCCCGCCAGTCTGTCATGGCGCTGGGCCACGGGCCAGCCTTCCATCAGCTTTGATGTGAGTTGGATAACCGAATGGCTGAAGAAGGGTGGCCTCTCAGAACAGGAGTTACACAGCACACTGAGCGGGTCAGTGAGCTACCACAAGCATTCAGAATGTGTGTACACATGCATACACGTGCACTCTCCGGGGTTTAGATCTTTTTTTACTGATGTTTCCATTGCATATGCTCCTTGTTATAAATTAAATTAACGCTTGAAATATTTTGTATTCTAATATGATTAAGTGGGCTTAATTGTTTGATTTGGAGACTTTATAGACGTGTATCTAATTAACATCACAATAAATACACATTTTTTTTATTACTCCATAGGCAGACCTATAATTTTTCAGATTTTCATCACACTGGAGTCTGAAATATAGTATTTAATGACGCTGGGAGCATGAGAGATAGATTACATTGAAGGGAAGCAAGAAAAAAGCTTGTTTTCAACTAGTGCACTAATGCAAGATTAACCCTCACTCTCTTTCATAACACATAAATACATGCACGTACATGTGACCAGAAACTTCACATTGACACCCGCATCCACATCACCGGCACAAAAATCCAACTAAGACTTGCACAATACTTGTGTTAGTATATTGCTCAACTTACAAAACATTCGTGTTTCAAAAACAACAAACACTGATAAGGACGCATGTGCTGATTGACATTCAATCCAATATGAATTCGAAGGAAAAACTGAGGTGCTTTGATCAAACTGGAACAAGCACATTTTGCTAACCGCTGTCTGACCTTCAAACATTTTAAGGAGGAAATCATTTTACCAAAACAGAATCACTTCATATCTTTGTCCGCTTTTGTTTTTGGTCCCTCTCTGTCTTACGTCTGTCCTATTATCTTCTATTATCTCCAACTTTCTTTAAACTTCTTTTAGCCTTTTAGCTGTATATCAAAAGGAATGTTTCTCATTAAGCCCTCTGTCAGTTTGTTAAACAGAATCATTTGGTGATGATGAGAACGACAATCCATCTTTCTCTGAGGTCAGCGAGGCTGCAGAGGCTACTGGATCCACTGAGCACAATTAATTTCTCATAAAGTCAGTTCCTCTTTAGTTAATCTGAAAAACAAACTATCATCAGACTTGAGAAATTCACAATCTCCCTTACAGTGTTTATTAGTTTAATAATTACTGCTAAAATGTAGCAGCAGCATTTTAGAAATGCTTTGGTCCTTTCCGAATAGGACAAATAAACACGACACACAATATGTGGGACTGAGGTGACCTTTCCAAGCCCCCCCACCTCTACGAAGAGTCAGAGCCAATAGGAAATGTGAATGTTCCACAAGCAGAAACGGGCCCTTACAGAAGGATATTCACCTTTAAAAGGTGTTAGGTTTATGGGATCTTGTGAGACTTTACCTGCATATCCAACTATTCCATTTTTCCATCTGCGCTGTGTTGATTCATCAACCACAAAGACCTCAGTGTAAAACCCCCGTTTAAACACCTTATTTCATTAAGTGCTTTTTAATGAGGGCACTAACTAGCCCAGGTGTCAGTCATCAGGAAAAGAGATGGCCAAAGCTGCTGGAAAATATGTCTTTCTGCGGTCTATAACATTTTTCTGTGATGGTAAAACTTATGATGAGTGCATGTGTCGATTCTAGTTCTTGCAAGTGCATCCTGTGTGACCTGTGCGGGGGAGTTTTTGCAGCGCTGTTCCTTAATAAATGAACTGGCAGCAACATGTTTCTCTCTGTTTCGTAATGCCACGACTGGGCCTCCGTTCTCATTTGCGGTAATAACACGGTCCATTTACTGTACTTATTTTCAACACAGCAAATTAATAAGTTTGTGTCGCTCTCAGATAGATTTCACAAATCTGGAAGCAAATGCTCGTCAGTCAAGTCTTAATCCTTGGCACTCTGCTTCAGTCAATTTGGCGTATCAGGTTTTCCCCGACTGTATGCTTTAAAGTATATCCATGACTGCACACCTGTATTTTATGATTGCAGCACTTTATAACATTTATAATCTATATTTTAATTGTCTTTTCTCATATAACATAATCAGCTCCTTGTCCCTGATAGAGCAATTAATTAAGTTAATTATTTATTAATAACATTCTCATTCTAATCTTTATGTCAAAAGTTGGGTGGCTTTTTGTTGTGGTATGGGCGAGTGTGTAAAAGTGCTTCTGATTGATTACTGCTGGTGGCCAAGGACCCACCAGGTCCCTCTTAAATCTGACACTCAACACTTCTATGATATGCTTCATTAATAGGAGCATTAAAGAAAATGACTTCATCTGCGGAAACAGTAGTTCATCAGTCATTGTATGTGAGCGTCCTTTGTTATTTCCTCTACTTTTACTCCGTAATGCAGCAATATGTCGCTTTTTTCTGTCCTTGTCATTGTTGCCTTTAAAATAAACTACTTCTCCTACTGTCTAAGGTGAAACTCATAAATCTGTTGAAGCTCTTCAAAGTAAGGATGAAGTCAGTAAAATCACTTCTCTTATATGAGCATTCTTTGTACTGCAAGCACCCCAGATGATTGTGTAGATCAGTATCAGAGAATGTTTATCTCGTAGCCTCCATGCCTACCTTCAAAATGCATAGAGTATTCCTGCATTCATGTTCGGTATCTTGCAGTTGGTTTTACGTCTTTCTTGGGTGCTTAGCAGATCCCCAGAGTCTTAGATGTCAATGTAAAGTTATCAATACACAGACAGGGTGAAGATGGAAAAGGAAGCTCAATAACAGCTGTGCTATGCTTTGACCAAAACTGGGCAGATCTGCGCTGATGTCTGAGCAACCCCAGGGGCCCACTTTAGTGTAATCCACAAAGGCTTAGCAGGCTGACAGAATCACTCAGCTACTGGCTCTGACCTGGCACTCAGCTCCCTGTGGGGCAGACACAAACACACACACACACACACACACACACACAGACACATACACACAGGCACACACACATGTAAAAAAGAAAGAGAAGATCCCATGGAAAACCATAAACAAGAAAGTCTGTCTTAGACGTGCTTGTAAACATGTCTCATTGTGTAATGTACTGCACATACTCGGAGAGGAAGCCATAACCCAAAGATGCGATGACAGTGAAAGTGCACGTAACCTCAGCCAAGAGAGAGCGGAGCAGTGATATACAGAAAGACAGAACCCAACATATATGAGAGCAGCTGATCAAATGTTACCTTTCTCATGAACGTTCTGTAAAATCAACTGAGATTTCTTTTATAAAGAAAAATAATAATTTGGTAAAGTGGTCATTTAATAAAGAATAACATACTGTAATCTGTTACTGTCATATGAAGGTGAACGTGTTTCCACATCTGTGAGCAATAAAGCAAGATTACCTGCAGTGTGCTTGAATACTGCGCACACATACGCGATCACACACACACACACACACACACAAGCAGCTATTCTGCTGTGTTTACCTTTCCAATTATAATTACCTTCTGGGATGTCCTCTATTAATTCTGCTTTGCAACTGTATTTACAGTATGAGCTATAACAGTGGTGAATATCGCACATGAGAATCAGTGCTAAATGAGTAGCCATGGTAACCAGGTCGACCCAATGAAACGAACTCAACTCTGAAATTAAGGTTATTAGAGGGAGAAAAATTGATATTGAGCTAATAATGATTCATAATCTCCCTTTCTCTCGCTTTCTTGTTTTCTCTCTCTCTCTCTCAGTCATATATACACACAGAAACCTCAGTCATGGACATTGACAAATTGTGACCTCTATGTATAACCTTCCTATTTTCAGCCAGTTCTGCCCCATTGAAACAACTTGCGGTGCGAGTGGTTTCTTGGGGGGGACACTAGGATAGAACTGGCAGCAAGGGAAGGGAGAGCCGCTGCTGTGGAACCGACTCGCCTCTCTGATCCAGTCCAGACTGTTTGCGACGTCACAGTGTGGTGCCCTGCCCTCTTTCTCTAAAACACACAACCACAATCTCAAATAGCTCTAAAGGCAGCTCTGCGGAGTGCTCTTATTTTGGCCTGGTTGTTGTTTTACACCAAAAACCGGGAAATGGAACAAGCTCCACTTTCTTTGGAGAGATGAGTCTTGCCAGATGGTTGCGCTGACAGCAATTTTTTTTTTTAAGGCTTGTAGTAATGAGAATTTCTTTTGTGCATCTCTAATTTTTTTCTGCAGTGACAGTTTGATGTGAGCCACGATTTGATGTTGTCATATGAATAGAGGTTAATACGTAGCCCACTACCTAATTCACCCAGCTATGATGCAGCATGGTGAAAAAGGGGGGGGGGGGGACCAGAGCTGAAACTGAGGTTTTGTTTCACAGATGGTAAAATGTGGTGTAAATATATTACATCAATATGCGTAGCCTGGTATATTGCAGTCATAGAAGAACATTTGTTCAGCCTTTTCCACTGCAGGAACAGAATCAACAAAGTAGTCGATGAATGCACAAAGATGTGGTCAGCAGATCTGGCTTCAGCACGGGGGAGTTTGTCTTATATCAACCAGCTGCTTTGTTTTAAGAAAACACAACTTGTCATGTAATCGTCGTGAAGAACCTCCGAGGAATTTTAATGCAGCGGAAGAAGAAAAGAGTAAAACCACTCGATGAGCTGGAGAACCTCAGTTTTTATCCAGCCTGGTCTATTCATCATCGTAATTATCACCTTTGCATGAATACAAAAACACACGCACATGCACGCAACTGCAACCGAGCATTAAACGCACTATAAATGCTTGAGTTATGTGCACATTTCAACATTTCTAAAATATGAAACCATCAATGTTTCTTTTGAGGGAAAAATCTGTAAACATGTTTATGTTTATTTTTTGCAAGATTAAAGGGAGGAAAATATGAGAGCAATGTGAGATATACTTAAGACACGCTATTGTGAGGGTTTAGATCATCTAAGTATGCGATGTGAAGCTACAAAGAGCTCTTGCAATGAGCGCTTAATTGTGTGTGCAAAACCCAAATCACACCTTATCACCCTGTGACCACAGCTGAGGGGGGGAAAAAAATGACTGTGTTGTTCTGCATTGAACTGATATGTAAATATTTATGTAGTCACCCGCATTAACTGTCATTCTACCAGAAAAGGGGGCAGGTTGAGAAAGGGCTGCCAAGATCAGACATCTAAGCTTTTTGTTGGAACATCTGGAAGTATCTGCTCCTCTTCGTCTGAGTGAGCGTATCTCTTAAGTTACCTGCGCACCTGTGGGTTTCAGGTTTCCTCTGCTTTCCGCATCAGGCTGTTGCACACCTGGATTTCTGTTTACACTCCAGCTAGAAGAGTCCTGCTGGTATGAAGTCAGCCACTCATGCTGGAGAAACCTCGTCCAGGATGACCTGGCCTTCATGTACATATGAAATCCAGAGTTGAAGGGTGATTTCATAGCCTTATAAACCATCTGTTGACAGACGTTTCAAAAATGTAAAACCTCCCTGCTTGGCTTGATTTCCTTTGAGTCTTTTTTTTTTTTCTTTTAGATTTTACAGTCTCTCTCTCCAAATGCTAACCTTGTATCTTTCCCTCTTGCCTTTGGCTATTGACCTGTGTGACACCCATCATGAACTCAAAGTGAGCACTTTTCATGATTTAGCAGTGTTTGCTCAGATGGGTGCACATGCAACTGTGCAGGCATACACACACAGGGCTAACTGACAAGGTCACATATGGGATGTGCTCCTAAACTCTGTATCATTTTACAAGTGTAAATATTAGTCAATGTCAGGAGCGTTTACACGGTAATGGTAGTCCTTCAGCTCTACTTTACTTGAAGCACTTTTTCTCTCCTCCTCTCCCTTGAGCCTCTCTTCTCACAACCTTCTTCCTATTACTCCCCTCTCATTCGGTACTCAAGTAATCCCCCATTTCTCATTACCCAATCTTCTCTCCTGTTTTCCGCGTCTGCTCTTGAGCACCAGTAGTCTCTGACAAGACCCAGTCTTATTCCAGACATCCCAATTTCCCCACATTGAAAATCCCCCTCGTCTTATTCTCCTGACAAAATGTGATTAATCATTCCATTAACTGATCCACTGTCAATGGATTGTTGAGGAATACTTATAATACAACCTCAACCATCTGCCAGGGAGACACCTAATCTTCAGGCCATCTTCCAGACCTCTCAAACAAAATGGTTTTGTGCACCACACGCCTGAAACAGCTGTCATCCAATGTGGGTTTGATTGTCATGAAATCTGCCCATGGGTGAGGAGAGCGAATAGCAGAATGTTAATGTTTCAAAAGAAAAAAAAACAACTTGAAACTGGACAGTTTAAAAGACATTGTTTCACAAAGGGCACATACATTCACCAGCTACTTTGTTAAATACACCTGTTCAGCTGCTCATTATGCAAATATCTAATCAGATGATTATATGGAAGCGAGTTAATGCATTTAAGCATGCAGCCATAGATAAGTCTGCTGAAGTTCAAAGTGGGCATCAGAATGGGAAAGAAAGGTGATTTAAGTGACTTTGAACGTGGCGAGGTTGTTGGGGCCAGATGGGCTGGTCTGAGTATTTCAGAAACTGCTGATCTGCTGGGATTTTCCCACACAACCATCTACAGAGAACTTACAGAGAATGGTCCGAAAAAGAAAACATCCAGGGAGCGGCAGTTCTCTGGGTGAAAATGCCAGAGGAGCATGGCCAGATGACTCATGCAGTAAGACCTTGAAGCAGATGAACTACAGTAGCAGAAGACCACACCAGGCGTCACGTCGGTCATCTAAGAACAAGAAAGTTCACACAGGCTCACCAAAATTGGACAATAAAAGATTCAAATGCTGCATCATTCAGATGGTAGGTTGAGAATCTGATGTAAACTACATGAATGAGTGGATCAGTGCTGCCTTGTATCAGCAGCTCAGGCTGCTGGTCATGGTGTAATGCTGTGCGGGATATCGTCCTAGTACTTTGGGCCCACTAGTACCAACTGAGCATGGTTTAAATGTCACAGCCTACCTGAGTATTGTTGCTGACCATCTCCATCCCTTTACAAACACATTGTGTCCATCTTCTGAAAGGCACTCCCAGCAGGATAACAAAGCTCAAACTATTGCAAACTGATTTCTAAAAAAAACAGCAATGAGTTTGTGGTACTCAAAAAGTCATAGTTACATCTCATTCCAATAGAGAGCCTTTGGGATGTGGTGGAATGGGAGACTCAAATCTGCAGCAACTGCGTGATGCCATCTTATCAATTTTGATCAAAATCTCTGAGGAAGGTTCCCAACACTTTGTTAACTTATGCAAAAATGAGGTAGTTCTGAGGGCAAAAGGTGTCCAACCCAGAACTAGAAATATGCACTTTAAGTGTCCAGTGGGTGTGTCTCAATAAGTTTTTTGCATAAGCATTTAGTAATGTATATACAAGAAGGAAAATCTTTATTTGAAGGAAGAAAAAAAAAATTCAAGGAGGCACAGACAACACGATTAAAGACTGAGTAAAATACTTCCTCGTTGGTTTTACACTCGGTATTTATTGAAACAAAGTAGAGCATTGAGCCAATTTGTAAAAAATAACAAAATATTTGCTATAGCACATTAAGTTTAACAAACCTCAAATTCATAGAGAAGCTTATAAATATACATAGTTGGATTGGTAGAAATAGTTTGTCTAGTGAGAATCATCACAGGGATAGTGAGAATTTAACTGAGTGGTACTGAAAATCTGTGGCAGCATCGTAACCTGAACACCTGTGATACAATGTGTGTAAGAGTAAAGCTAAGCATGAGTATGAATTGGTTCCACGACGATAAGGTGCATTTCCCTTTTGCAAAAACAGCGAGGAGCCGCATTAGTGAGAATTACGGTTTAAAAAGTGACCCAAGAACTTTGGGATGCCTGCCTAATTATAGGTCTATTATGAAGATGATGCTTTTCTGCTGAAAGCTAAAACGAGGATCTGTTTTAGGAAAATAAATACAGTTTACTGATTGGTTTGTTGGATAGACATAGTATATACACAGTGTGGAATATTTCTCCACTGTAACCACAACATTGCCCATATATATTTAAACCGTGTTAAGTATTGTAGAATAATGTTAAATGGATAATTTGAAGTAATATGGAAAAATTGTAGGCTATAATATTGATATAACGATAACAGCTGAACAGACACATACAGACATGTTTAAGCCTCTGTATCAAAGTGCATAATGATGGAGGGCTTGTTGCAGCACCTGGGGAACTAAGGCATCTGGGACAGCTTAGTAAAAATGGCCCAATCCCCAAAATAGCCCTCTTCTTGTGCCCATTGTACTCCAAGGACTCGTACAAACCGACAGTGTTCCTTACTGTACATGTGGTGAAGGGGGACAAGCAGACTTCAGTAACGATGTGAAGGCTGGTCTGGGAATAGGCCCTTGAAAAACACATCCATAGACTACAGCACACGTTCTCCTCTTAATAGTCTCTTTCTCCAAACAACAAAATAGGACGTTTTGTCAATTATGCCACAAAAATTAAACCTTACTCATCTATGAAAATGAAAGGCACAGTCCAATTTTTAAAACATTGTGACCCATTTTCTCTACAGAGACAAGAAAAATGACCTTTTCTGTGGTTTAAAAAAAAGAAAAAAAGAAGAAAAAAAAGAACAACAGTTACAAGGAACCATGGTATAAAATTTCCAGCCAGTTTTAGGCACTTGAAAGATTTAAAAGTTTTCTGCTGATGACCGGGCCAAAATAAAACATTATAATCTAAAAAATAAATATTTCACAATACTCTCAGTTTCTGAGGACATATGATTTTTTTAAGTCTTTTTGCAATGGCATAATTGTTTAACTCTATAAATATAATTCATATAGTTTCTTTCTTCCATTCTCTCTGTGTTCAGCTCCTCTGCTCATGAATACACACAGATTTATGCCCATTATCTGCAAGCAAATACACACAGGCGACACACTTCTTCTCACTTGCAGACAAATTGGTCTACGATTTTGGTGCAGCGCTTGCACTTGACGTAGCAGCACCAGTGGAACTTGCAGTGGCACCGCTCCACTATTTGGGCCTTGTACTGGTCATAACCTCTGCCGCAGCACATCAGCTCACACCCATCCATGCCCTCTGAGGTCTTGTTGCAAAGCCGCCCCACTGTGCCCAAAGAGCCTGTGCTTTGGTTCTTCAAGCAGTAGTCTGGACTTTGCTCGATGTACACCAGGTCATGGTTCGTGGGAGGGTTGAACCTACTGTGCATCTGCACCAGCTTTCCTCTTGAGTTGAGTTTCATGGCTACGGCACTGTCATACTTTTCCTTCAGTGCGTCGCCCACCTTGCGGAAATCGGCCAGCTGCAGCCAGCAGGTCTTCAGGCTGCAGGAACCTGATACTCCGTGGCACTTGCAGGACACGTGGGCAAGGTCTGAGACAATCTTGAGAAAAAAAAAAAAAAAAAAAAAGAATGGGAGAGAAACAAAAACAACAGGTTGCATAATTATTATTCTTCAGAAAACGGAAAAAAAAAAAAAACTTGACCACATGCTTTGTGCTGTAAATTCACCCTGCCTGTATAAATATTTGAATAATGTCCTGCTCTTGATCTCATAAGGCATCACTTTGCTAAACAGGACAGAAAGTGCAGGGTGCTCCAGGGTGCAGTGATGTCCACTCGTTTGTCCTCCTTGAAAGAGTACAGCCTGGCAATCTGGCATTACGATTCCTTTGAGGTGGTTTCAAGATGTTTTAAAAGGAAAAGAAACTCCAGAGCTGTCTCCAGTGACTCCATCGTTTCATAGATCAAAGCCTCAGGAGAGGAGAGCAGATGGAGCTGTTACACAGATGATCAGTGGAAACCTGTCTGATTGACCTGGACTGGACTATCTCACTTACAAAAAAAAAAAAAAAAAAACCTTTCAAGCTCTGGTTGGTCTAATTTTGGAGCTTGAAGTATATACGTCTGTCTGCTTGTTTTTAATCTTAAAAAAATAAAAGATTTCTGTGTGCACGTGTATGTGTATATGACTCTGCCATCTTACCCTCCGTCCTGCCTCATTATTGTGAAGATTCATCAAGAGCCGTGCATTCTCATGTGAGCCTTTGGGAAAGCTCTTCTCCCTCTCACGGGCATCCACGAACTCCCTGGAGAACCTATAGCCATAGTTGAGGTTGTCTCCGCAGCCGCCCCAAAGCCAGTCTCGGGGAAGATCTTTGGGGCGAGCAGCACGACTGCACCCACAGCTGGAAAGCTCACCCTCTCTGCAGGCCCGGCTCACAGCGTTCACCACTCCAGCGGCACTTATGGCATACGTGAATGCCGTTTCTCGACTGCCTGCAGACACAAATACCACATGACATTTGAAACAATACAAGACAAGAGTAAAGATCCAAATTTTGTTTTAAGCTGCCCAATTTTAAAAACACTGCGACCCATGAGACAAGAAAACTGATCTCCATCCACTCCTTTCATTTTTGTAGGTTAAGCATGCACGTTTCTACTGTAGCCAGTGGATCTCACCATCATTTTGCTTTAAGAGTGTGTGTATGGCATTTTGAGATGTGATGTCATTTGACAGCATTCACCATACACTTAAGATTACAGAGCACTTCAGCCAAGCGCTGCAGGGTCGTCATCAACAACATGTTGAACAGTGTAATCTGGTTTGCTGTTATTGGGCTTCAGCCAGAGAGAAGACGGCGCCCTCCAGTGACAGAGATCCTTCTTAACAAGTCTCTGCCATTTCACCCAAATTGAAAGTGACAACGGTTCTTTTAGTTTATCTGTCATGACTGAGTGATTCTGGAGCCGCTGTACATTAATTCCAACTGTTTCTACCCTCAACATTTCCTCTATAGAGTCAAAACTTTGGGTGACTTTAAAAAAAAAAAAAAAAAAAAGGCAGAAAATTGCGCATAAGCAGTTTTTGTCACTGTACGAAGCCACAGACCAGAAGAGAAAATTAACTAAAGAAGAAACAGACTACCAAACTATGAAGCCGTGTGTTGACACTGAAGACGAGGACTGCTACACAATAAAAATGCACAGCTCATATACATGCTAGGTCAAACCTTTAGAGACTATGCTATAATGACAATAACATATGGACAGAGTGAGATGAGGGAAACAAAGGCGAGTGAAAAGATAAGTCAAAAAAGAGATGGAAAAGAAAAAACAAAAACAAAACAAGCAATATGAGAAAAGAAACATTTAATATTCCAAAAAGGAAGAAAAAGACAAAGCGGAAGAAAAGATGAATAAAGAAACCTCCTGGAGAGGCTAAAAGAGATCCAGGTGGGAAATGCTGCTAGAAGCATTAGTGATCAGAGAGCGTGGTGGGGGGTTTATTAGGTTAGTGCAACTTTTAATCCAGCCTGAGAATACCGACCTAACGGTGGACCTGTAGACAGACAAACTGTCGTCTCCCACACTGCTGCCGCCTTTCTAATGTCCCCCACCCTCGAGCTAGCCAAGCCATGCAAGAGAAAGAGTCTGAACCCAGCCACGCCAGCACCCCCTGGAGCTATGCTTTAAATCACCAGCAGTGTCCTAAGCCAGCAGACAGTAAGACAGGCTTTCATATGGACAGCTATAGAGGGGAGGACATGTTTACATGGCCCAAGGTGGACTGAGATGGGATCACTGTTGGGGAGGAAGTGGGAGGGAGAAGAGGAATGGGAGGAGAACGGCTGCTTATGAAGAATCATTTGTGGAAAGGGAGTAAGGACCAGAGACACGCCAGGCAGAATCACCGAGAACAGTGTCAAAAGCTACACACAGAAGTACAGCGCGTTAAATGGTCATGCAACATGAATGAAACGGTGCGATATTCACATGTCCATTCAAATCGTCTCAGCTCTGAGGATTCTGACTCCACCCCAGCACACTTCAAGTAAACTAATATTTTTTGTAGACAAAATTTTTACATTTGTCCTTAAAATGTCCCAGTTAGAAAGGTCGTCTGCAAACACAGAATAAGTGGAACGCTTTTCTCAACAAATAGTCACCATAGAAACTACTGACCATGTGTCCTGTAGATAATCCAGAGAAAAGGTAACATTACATTTCACATAAATTTCATTTATTCCATTATATTTCTTTAGTGTGACAACACACATCCAATCAGTGTCTGCAACTGATTTAATTTGGCTGAACTAAACACTAAAGACAAACTAAAAATAAATTTGAAAAATGGCCAAAACTGGAAGATCTGACCCATTTAGATTTTGCCAGCAGCACCTAAGCTGCTCCAACATTCAAGTAAAACTGGAACAATGTGTGTTTAACGATAGGACCCAAGAACAGGACTTGATTTTAGGGATTGGAAAGCGCTTGAACTTTCTATAAGAGACAAACAGACAATGTAATCTCTGACATGGTGATATATTGGTCCATATACTCGTAGCACTCCCCTTACTTGTAAATACACAGACTCAGCTACAGTCCGGAGTTTGTGTGTCTGCGTGTGTATGTGCGTCTTTGTGTATTAGACTGTCTCCCATTCATCAGGGGGGGAAAGCAGATTCTCTGACTCCCTCCTGCTCCATATCGGGGGGCTGGTTTAGCAGGCCAAAGCCACATGTGATTTATCTAGCAACCTCACCCACCAACTATTCCCTCCACACAGCTGCTGAGCATCAGCAGCCCCATACATTTCACACACTTTTCACAAACATAAAAAAGGGTCAGTGAGTCAGAAAGAAAGAAGAAAAGAAAAAGACAAAATATAAAAATTCTAAATAACCCTGCTATATCTGGTACATACAGGAAATGTGCATATCAACATGTTGGTGAACACAGTTATGAAGTGTTATCTTTGTTAGTTTCCTGTGTCTTTGTGTACGCGTTTTTTAGAATATACGGCACGTCATACAGCCTTTGTCTCTTACCTATTTGCATGACCCGTCCAAAAACGGAGGAGTTGTCCACCGTACTGCAGTTCCAGCGCCGATGTCTGAACTGGTACTGGCACTCTCTGATGCCTGTCTTGGCACCTTCACCAATGTACTGCATGTGGTCCTGGTAGAGCTGGCACAGTTTCTTCTGGCCCTGTGACAGGCCCACCAGCTGGCTGCACAGAGGCTGGGCGCCGATGATGTAGGCCTCTGGGATTAGTAAAGGGTTCATGGCCAGAGACCTGCATGAAGGGGACACATAGTGCAGTGTTTTCAGTCATGTGTCATTAAAACAAATGCATCCAAGTTGTTGGGCCAACACTGCAATCAGCAGCTGATTTCACTTGATTGGGTTCTCTCCATTGATGATGAAACTATGTTAATCAGTGAAACGGAGGTGCAGTTAGTTACTGGGTGGAGTAAAACCCTGTACACTCTTATCCTTTAATGTCAGAGGACAGTCGATTTGAAAGTAATTTAGAGCCAAGAATATACAGCGAGTGAAGCTTAGACAAGGGGGAAAAGAGTAGTCAGAAGATAAAGATGAAAGGAAAAGAAGGAAAATGTAAGTAAAACACCGATGTATGAAGGAAATAAAGGGCTACGTTTTAAAAACATACCACTGTTGTCAGCCTCTTAAGACTTGGTTTAGACGAAAGCTCATGCTCCCGCATCACCAGTGGCTGACTACATAGAGCTGTGACCACTGTAATTACTTTTGAGTTGAACAATTTTTTACAGGTTTTTATTTTATTTTTTTTTAATTAATAAAAGACACAAAGCTGTTATAAGGAAAGAGTTGATACTACTAGATTCCCTACGCTGGCTAAAACTGTGAATTTAGAATGAGTTTAAGGTTCTTTATGTGCCTATAAAGCCACGCATGGGTTGGCTCCCGGGTACATTTAAGAAGTTCCTTGCCCCTATGCTGCTAGGTCTCTTAAATCGTCTGGGCAACTGCTTTTAACTGCTCCATGGTCGAGGTTAGTGGGAGATTTTTGTGGCGGGAGCTCCAATGAACTGGAACAGCCTTCCTCTCACAATCAAATGCTACCCTCCTTGCAGGACTTAAAGAAAAAAACAAAGCAAAACAACAACAATAACATGTACATATTTTAAATGACCCTTGGACATTTTTAGTCACCTTAGTATTTTTATATTAATTAAAAAAAATAATCTCACAACTTCTGATCTCACTCCCCAATGTTGTTGTTATATAGTTTGTGCTTTTTGCACCTATTTTTGATGTTACTTGTCCAATGAAGGTATACAGCTCTTTGCCCAAATTCATTTATTTTATAACAGGACATTTTTTGCCAAACTGAATTATATAAGGATTTCCATGTGTATTTCAAAATGTGCATTTTTTTCCATCTTAACTTTAAGTTATATAAAGGCCGCTATGTCTTAAAAGAAACGTGTAGCTTACTACAAAAATATATATAAAAACACATATATACGATTAATTCTCATAGGTTTTCTGAAGTGCATTTCCTCATGTCAACTCAGTCGACCAAGAGTAAAATTCAACAGTTGTGTAACTTCTTATAGCACCAGATCATTTCAGCTAAAATAATTGTTCCGTTCAATTTTGTGGAAGAGAAACACAAAAACAGAGAGAGAGAGCAAGAGAGAGCGAGGAAGAAGGAAACACCAGTATGAGCATCTGGTTCCAGGCCACAGGACAATTAGAGCGGCCCATCTCAGAGCCCCCAGAGAGAGACAATTAGCCCCTAGTGTAACCTGATAGACTAAGGAAACTCAGCGGCAAGGAAACACAGAGGGAATACGCAGAAACATACACAGATATACACAAACAGGCACACAGTAGAAAGGGGGAAGAAAAAAAAAAAATCATGCACACTAGTGCAGTCTGATGCTCTGTCTCACAAACATGCAATGAGCGCGCTCACAACTCCAACACTCCAAATCATTCACACCTGTGTGTCCTCTCGAAAAGGAAACTGACAGACACACAGTGTGTGAACATCCTTTCCAGGGTCTGCTCTGTAGTAATGTGCGAGTCCTCAGCTGCAGGACTAATCTGAGTTGTTTCAACTTTAATGTAGCTTCCTACTAAGCTTAATTAGTTTGTATCTGTTTAAAATCTTAAAAATTATTTGTTTACATTGTTATTTTTCTATAACTCTACCAGCAGAGTATGTCACTATTTGCTCTGATTTGCTCCACTGGAAAATAAAAATATTTTCTAAGACGTTTTGGGTTAAATGTCCTATGTTCTTGAACAGGAGCTCTGATTGGGATACATAAATATTCACCAAGGGTATAAACACAGAGAGAGCTACTGGATGTCAAGGGTTGTGATTATCAGAAGTACTAGGTGTGTTGAAAATATAGACTTCTCTTTTAATGGAAGCAGGACATGTACACACGTACACACACACACACACACACACACACACACACACATCGTATTTGCAAATATTTGGACGCAGACTCGGAAACCACAGCATTCTATGTTTTTTGCAATATTCATAATTTTGGTTTGGCAAAAATTTGGCAGTGAGAAAGAAAGTAAGGGAGAGAAAGTTTTCTTGCAAAGCTAATGGTATACACTGAGTATGCTGTGTGACTTCATATGTGGTGCAAAAGAACACACATATACAGCCTCAACAAATATAAACACTTAAAAAAAAAAAAAAGTCAGTATCACCTATGTGTAACTTTTTGCCAAGTCTTTTTAGTCACCGCTGTCCTATTTACAAATTAGCGTATGACGGAAAAGAGAAAGAATGACAAGTAAACACACTTCAAAGGCGCACACTGAACAAATTAAGACTCACAGAATTGCTGGCATATGGAAAGAAAATTATTGCATACCACCATGAGTTGGCCTCCACCACCACCTGCATGAGGAGAGTGAGGAGTGTGAGGGCAAAGACACAGTGTCTGGAGTCCAACACGCTGCCAAAGGGCCAGCAAATCGGCCGACGCACACAGCCTAGCCCAAGGTTCATACTGCCAGTGATCTGAGGGAGAACAGAGAACAGGATACTTGTCAGTCTGCCTGCTTGACTAGATGTTTGTTTCTCATGCACAACTTTGGGGCGTATTATGGAAAGAAAAGGGCAATATGTGCAAAGAAAATATTCTTTCAGCTGGATTGCTGTATATCTTACATCTCATTTACATGCGCGTGTGTGATGAAATCCCTGTAGCCATCACTGCTTGCACAGCAGAGCAGTCATTTGGCAACATATCAGAGTGTGAATCACACAAGACTGATAGACATACAGCCAGAGAAGACACAATGACTATGAAACCCCCGCAAGACACATTCCAGACATTTCACTTTATGGCACAGAGAGACAGACTCAGAAGGGCTAGTTAGACAATTTAATTTTATCTGATTTTTAACAAATATTAACGCATTTTAATGAAAAGAGTCGGTAAAGGTTTTTGTTTTTTAAGGCCAATCAAAATAAAACATAACTGTAGCTCTCCAAGTTCCGCTTTTATATACATTTCTGGGAGACCCACCTGTATTTTCTTTTGCTGAGAATGTTCTGTTTATTTGAAAAACTACAATAAAACTGTTTTTAAAAAAAATAATTTTAATTCGTTTTCTTTTAAAATCTTGTGTAATTTAATTAATTATAAGGAAAAAAAACGCTGAAATTAAAAAGAAAAGAGACTTTACTTTTCAATTGTTCTGCGAAAAGTGGCGATAAAACGTAATCTGACAGAGGCCTAATGGACGTCTCTTTATGTAATTAGCCTATATTGAGATTAATTTTTCTACTTATTAATTGAAAATGGATCTGACTGACAGCAGCCAGGTGGCGGGGGAATGACGACCGGATACTTCGCAGCTTTTGCGCAAATAAAACCGCACAGAATTTAAAAAAAGAAAAAAAGAAGAAAATGTCAATTATCTGCGTACAACGGCACAGCTTTGTTGCCGTTTGGGCAGAAAATTAGGTCAAATAATTACTCCTAAATTTGCGAGTTAAAACGATGTGCCAGCCTTCCATCTTGTTCGTGTGTGAATTTTTGGGATCGAGAGCAAGTCTAATTTGTCACGCTGCATTATTTTCCAGGGTTGAGTCGTGGAGACCTGGGCCTGCCTAAGACTCATTAAAAACAAGGCCAAGTTCACCATCACTCACCCAGCGCGCGCGCACACTCGCGCACAACACACACACGAACACGTGCTTTTGGTTTGCGTGCTGCCTCATAATAGTTGGTGAAGTTATGTTCTTCGCAGTTCCTCCACATAAATTAAAAGCAATAATCCACAGAGGGCGGTGGTTTTACACTGATTTTAAACCACTAATTGGAGCTGTTATGCCTGAAAGGAAGTGGATTTTTTAAAATATTTTAAAACATTTTTGTAATTTATTGATAATCAATTAAATATTAACTTTGGCAAAACAGTTTGCTAGGAGTAGCTGAACAGCGGTGGTGACTCGTGACTCACAGGGTTCATTTGGCAGATTGAGTCACGGAGCTACACGGTAGGTGCGCGCATTGATCTGACAATTCACATCTGAGTTTCATCCACTCAGAACAAAGAAGAATATTCGTTTGTATAAATATTACATTTTTTTCATCGACGGCAAAAACTAACTAACTTTATTAATGTGAATATGATTTTTTTATATCAGTTTTGCATAAGCTAAGTAAATCCTGCGTTCAGTGACCCTTGGAAACGATTTGACCCGAGCGAGGTATTCACAGGACGTGGCCGGATGACTGATGGCTATCCTGCAGAGTTTTGTCAGTCAAAGTGGTATCGAGCTAAATGAACAAATTTCAGCTAGAATGATAAAGCAATAGCCAGTACGTCAGTCAAGGTTAATTTCAGGGGGCATTTTAAAGAGCCATATGGCGCTAAAACCGAGAGAGCACGCAAAGGAGGGGCAGAAAAAACAGTCTATGCTTTTTAGGACTAGAACTAGAGCTGGGAACACCCCGTTCTGGTCTTGTGTTGTTAAAACGCTTGGAAAAACTATTTAAAATATCATTAAACAGATTAATTGTGTTTTAAAAGTTTTAGCAACGATAAACTGTGAAAAATGTGAAGGAAAGTCAGTGTGTGCTCAATGTCAAGTTGTATTATACTTAATTTAAGGACCGGTCTATTTAAAAAACAAAAAAACAAAAAAAAAAAAAAAGAACAACATATTTACAGTATGATGTGCATCTTAAATGTCGACAGCTATCATGTATGCTGACTGTTAATAAAACGAGTTACACTAGGCTTTTTTTTGGTGTGGATGCGCGGAGTGGTGGAGAATGAGAAAGAAAAATGTATGAGGTAAAAAAAAAGAAATACATCTATTTTTAAACATATAAAACACTCATTAATGACTGAAATATTGTGTGCATCTAACAACACAAGATGATGAGCGTTTTTTCCCCTGACTGCCCCGATGTTTACACAAAACCAGGAGAGGGAGCCAGGTACAAGGAGTTGAAGAGAGCAGCAGAGAACACTGCCTGTTCACTTAACAATAGAATACTGTTCGTTAAAAATCAGGCTTTTAAACAGAAATCATATGCATTTCTAACAAATACTGTGCTTTTTTTTTTTTTTTTTTTTTAGTTAATGTTTGCACAATAGGAAAGTGCCAAACGGCTGTCAGGCAATAGGAATGGGGGGTGGGCGCATGTTTCACACATCACATCTGTCAAGCACTTTTGTCCACATCCAGAGCCTGTATAAGTTCAAAAACATCCCACTGAAACACACATTTTCCACTCTTTAAGATAAACTGTGGCTGGGATGGAAAACTGAGTCAACTAGGAGACGTATAGACTACTCACCGGGGACCACAGCCCGTTAGAAGTCGTAATCCACTCTCTGCAGACGATATCAAACCAATAATCACAGTGCAGGCCAGGTGGATTTAAGATGTCCTTTTCCGCTGCACTGAAGGCAAGTACCGTAGTTTCTTTTTTTCTTTTCCCCGGAATCTCTTGGAAAATGCCTGGTTGGGATGAACAAAGTGCAACTCAGGGAGTCAAAGCTGAGAGTTCTTCAGGTTTAGTGTTTGACGCACACCTCGAAAAAAAAAAAAAAAAATCAGTGCAAGCGCTCCGTGCGCTTAACAGCTTAAAAGTCTGGTAGAAAGCAGCGGGATGGATAAAGTATCTAGTGACAGTGTGGGGAAATAGTCCTTTCCTTTCACGATTCAGTGCGTGACTTTGCGGTACCTATTAACAAATACAACCACCTACGGCAACCCAAAGCGCCACTGGCGGAAACCTAACTGTTGATTCGCTTCTAATTAAAAGCGGCATGAAACTTGTCTGTCCAAGTGGAAAACTGTCCCAGAATCCAGCTAAACTATACCACAAGAAGAAGAAGAAGGAGAAAAAACGTGTAAAAATGTTAAGACAATTAATTCCAGCTGATCACACGCTCACGCCACGGCGCGTTTTACCTGCGGAAAGATCCACACGGTGATCCTCGCCACAAACGACTTGTCAATTTACCTTCCATTCTGTGCAAAAAAACAAAAACGACTCAAGACAATTCCCCAACTCGAATTAAAAGTCTCCACTCTCAAAAAAAAGCAAGTCATTCATCCGCCTTACCGAAAAAATAAATAAAAACATTAATTGATCGGCTCCAGACTTTATGCTCCAAAAACTTTCCGCGCGGACTATCTCCAAACAGTGCGGCTTGGCGAGTGCGCACGGTGCCAGGGGGAGGAAAAGAGCACAGCGTGTGAACAACAGCGGCTTTTCTGAAGCTCCAAGTGCGTCGTCCTCCCACACCGTCTGTGTTGAAGTGCAAAAAACTATCCCTCCCTCTTTTCTCTTCTCCCCTCTCTCGTTCTCTCTCTTTCTCTCTCTCTCTCACCTGCTCCCCGGTCGCCTCCTCTCTCAAACTAGCACATTGCTGCATTGATGCGCGGAGCAAAACCTTCGCATGGCGCATGCGCTTCACATTTCTCCTCAAATCCCTCTTTTCTTCTTCCAGTCACCAACTTTCAACAACCAAGGAATTTCAACGTAGTTGGAATTGAGGAGAGAGAGAGAGGGAGAGAAGCGAGGAGGGGGGAAGAGAGAGAGAGAAGGGCGGAACAGGCTGTTACAAAACAAGCGTCTCTATTACCTAAAACAAACTTATAAAGCACCCGAGGCTATTACCCTATCCATACCAGAGCAGAGTTTGGATTTTCACTGGCAGCAGATCGAGTTACCACTCAGTAAAATCAAGACAAGCAGGTCCATATCATGTGCTTATACAGGCTGCTCTCATCACCTAAGTGCCCGTGAGCATTACAGTCATTATAAATAGCTCCCAGGCATAATAATTATTATTTTATGGTACATTATCTCAAAACATGCTGCAGGGTAAAGTGTTCAATCCTTTTAATGTAGATTACTCAGTATGTACACAATGAGGCCATTCAAGGGTGAAAGACGTGTAGTTTTCAATTGCGATGGACAGAACCTGGTTTGGTTTGAGGAGACAGAGATAGGATAACAGTGAAAGAAGTAAAACAATGCTAAAATTAATGCAAGGAGACACTCACCTGTATATCTGGCTGTGGGCCAAAATAAAGACTTGCTTTTAACTGATAGAGGAGCGGAGATGATTACACTGATGTAGTTGCCTTAATTAAGCGCCATCAATCTCGCAGGTCTGCTACCTTTCCTTACATTATGTGATGGAAAATGCCTGATTTGGCTCCCAGCTAGCTTTCTTTTGTGACGTCTTTTACAGCACTTGGACAAAATCCAAGTGTAAGCTGTATTTTCTTTCAAATGAGCTACTTAGTATAAAGCGACGCAAAGCTATATTTTTAAATTTTTTATACGTGGTGGTGCAGTGATTACCACTGTTCCCTGGTAGATGAAGGTTGTGGGTTTGAACCGTCTGAGTCCTTTCTGTGCAGTAATGGACTTCATAGCTGTCCTTACTGTTCCCCTGCGTCTGGACCAGTGAGAGCTGCCATATAGACTCCAGTCCCATAGTAACCACATATGATCTAACAGTAGCCATCAAGTTTTAACACCACATGTCATGTGTGTAATTGAAAGCTGAATCTTATTATATATTGAGACTTAATATTAACAATGCTTATCTTTGCCAGACAAGTTTTTGGCTTTTTCACACAGTGTAGGACTGTAATAGTATTGTTGTGTCGTCATAGCTCTGACAGCATTGAGTCCTGGGGATTTTTGGCTCACAGTGTTACCATGGTGAATGCTGGAGACTTGTGACTGTGTCAGAGAACACTTTAAAACATCCTCAGCCACCCCCCACCACTACCCAGCACCACCATGCCTTGCTACCCCTACCTCCCCACAAGTCCCCCTAGGGTAAAAAAAAAAAAAGGGCAACATCTGGCTGAGTTTATGAGGGAGAAGGAGAGAGAGAATTGGTAGACCATGAAAACCGGGGGGAAAAAAAGGAAAAAAAAAAATTCTTTCTCGGGCAGTGCAAGAAACTATTGTTGTAGATGCCATTAGTGGCGGGGCAACTTTAAACTTGTGAAAAATACTCATTCTTGCACTCATATTCATCAATAATCCTAGCATTGGTGCTCACGCTGTTGTCTTGCTGATAAAGCACACGCAGTTTGCACAGTTCTTGTGAAAACAATATTTTATTCAAACAACAGAAACAGGCTGATCACTGCAAACCACTGTGGAAGAAGTCAAGGGCGACCGCTGTTACCCCCAAACTTTCATAGTCATCACAACCAAGACAGTGTAGCACAAAACCACACACACACGCACGCACACACACACTACAAAAACTGTACATATTAGGTAACAACCAAATGAAAACACCGCTATGCTGCTAAATTAAACTGCAACTGTACATTGTCATCACATCAGGTCAAGCTCCAGTACAGTGAAAAAAAGTATTAATGCAAGACACTTCATTATAATCAGATTAGTCACTCAGATTCACAGATCAATAGACAGTAACATAATACACCACTTGTTGGAATCAGAACAATAAGTCACATGAATCTGTGATATTTTAAAAAAGAAGAAGAAGAAGAAGAAGAAAAGTGGCACTCAAATAGTTTCAGCTGTAGAAAATCAAACAGAACATGAAAGTGGTTCATTAAACAATGAAGGGGAGGCAAGACGAACACAAGGAGAAATGTATACAGACTTTTCTTATAATAAGTTGGCTGCTTTGAGGTCAGCTGTGTTTCCCTCCCAGTTAACTAAGGACCCTATTTTTGGAAAAGAAGGAAGCTAATCCTCAAACATTTCGTGGTGATCTCTCTGCAGGAAATGGGAGATGGGCAAGGGTGGTTTTACAAAGCACTCAGTTGCATTGTCATTTCAGTAATTTATCTCAGCAGATATCTCCTTTGGCACAATACATTGAGAAGGTCTCTGTGGATTATGGATTACAAGGTCCGTGTTGTCATATTTACATAAGTCTGATATTTAGCTGCAAACGTGAATACTTTTCATGCTACCATAAAAGAGTCTAGAGCTGGCATGAGTTTACTGCCAGTTCCTCTGGCTCAGCTCGGCCGCGCTCATAGTCAACAGTTGTTTGGGGGACGGTTGATGAGAAGCCAGGACTCTGTAGCACCACGGTACTGTAAAATAAATCCAGCTTCCAATTGAAGAAAGCTGGAGAAATGAAGGCAGTGGACCGCTTGCCACACTGATGCCAGATGTTCTGATGAGGTGCATTCACACATGGTGTTCCCAGGTCTTCTGTGGGCCACTGCATGCCAGTTGCTAGAATAACTAATTTCTACCCATTTGAAAACTTCACCAGAATCCAAGTGTAATGGTGGGTGCTTGAGTGTGCATTTATATCTGTATTTAATCAGGTCTGGTGGTCACGATTGTGAAGGATATATGGGCCGGTGTATCTGTATTCTTGTAGCTGAAGCCTGGTATCTGATTCCACGAGCTGTGAGAAGAAACATTGAGACCAAAGTGAGTAAAACATGTCAAATGCAAAGAATACAACAAACAAAACCAAAAAAAACAAATGCTGAACTCTCTATGTCACATAGGTGTATGAAAATTCATTTTCTAGCCGGTGACATTAGGTTGTTTTTAATTTCCACGGTGATCTCCAAAGAGGTTACATCACGGAATTACATTGCTGGACAAACAGACCGCAGACACTAAAGTCCAGTGTGGACATTTTGTGTTTTTATGCTATAGCTTGACCATTTTCTTCCTGTAACTGTCTGGCAAGTCTCCAGAGCTCCTTAAGAATTCCCTAAATGCAGTTGGCAGCAACTCAAACATCAAGTGCTCATTAATAAAAAGAAAAAAAAAACCCTATTGGAATGTGTCTGTTACTCAGGCCGCACAGCAGTCAGTAAGAACTCACTTTTTTCCTGAGGGCTGTGAAACAATGATGTATGTCTGGTACGCTGGGGGCGCCTCATTGGCTGAGCAAACAGGCCCGAAAATAACTACCAATCACTGAAGACATTATCATCAGTCATCAGGGAGGGCATAGTGAAAGAACTTCAAGACAAACTTGGATATATGCACAGGTAAATACATAAAGATCCCAAAACACTTAAGTTGCATACAATTAACAGTAATTAACTGTCGCATTCTGGGTTGGTGTAGGCTGCGTATAAAGAGAAATGTCAAATTACAAGTAATAGTTCCAGATTTGCTGGGCAGCTCACACTTTTTCTGCTTCACTTTGATTGGCTGCTCAGCAAAAAAAAAAAAGGACCATCCATTACAGCCAGAAGTAAATAAACAGGAATAGCAATTAAAGTGAAATCATTTGTTATGCAATGCAGGGTGTGTATGTGAGCATGTGTACATGTAACTGTTCTTGGATGTAAGTTTTACCAAATAAATATGCGCACATATATATGCACGTGTGTGTATGTGAGAATTTGCCTAGGTGGGTTAGAGGCCATTCTCAGGTTTCTTTGCCGTTGACTGCACTTAAATTAATGATTTAGAGGCCCAAGAATCAACAAATATGGCCCCCGGCAGGGCATAATGGAGAGCACGACCTGCCTGTGGATGTGTTTGAAGACTGCTCCTCTTTCTTCTCTGTCAGCACCTCACTACCTCCAGACAACAGACGCATTCACTACACAAACTCACATGCGACGCCTGCGTTCATGTTGTTAATGAGGAAGTGTGTTGCTATGTGGTCATGAATGTGTGTATGCTTATCGACCTGTGATTATTTAACATGTCAGCATGTTGTGACAGAGTGTTAAAATCATATGAAACTTTTTGTTCCTTATTTGAAGTGTTGCCTTTGTGGTCACGACTTTTTCTTTTTTCTTTTTTTTGCAGCTTTACAAATGTGATAAAGCAAAGCATATTATGTCAGACAGGACCACGCGTTCGATAATTGAGTGAGCTCAGACGGCTCTGACAGGGTGCTTAAAGCCTTTTCTGCCAAAAGGTCACTGTCCAAAGTTTTTTTTTTTTACAGCTAAATCCAGCAAAAGAAAAGTCACCTGCGTGTTCACTGCATTTCAGCTTAGTGAGGTAATAACTGTCACTGAGTCTATAGTTGCTCTTATGCCTTTATATGCCCCTTAAATTACTTGTTGCAGCGGATGTTCTTCCAGTGCTTGAATGATGTGTTACAGGAATAACTTGGAGATATTTCCTTAAGCAGTAATGCAAAAAAAAAGAAAAAGAAAAAAAGGAGGATGAGCTGAGAATTTGATGTTTGCCAGAAAGTGGCAAAGACATGTGGAGGAAGAGAAAGTGGTTATGTGTAACCGTCTGGCAAAATGAAAACTGTAAAAGTGTTGGAATGTGATGAATTGCAGAATAATATGCAAACACTGACCCGAATCTTCAAAGCACCACTACTGATAACCAAAACGTTAACAACTGACACTCATCCAACACATCCGATACCCTGCCATTATTAAATTGTACCACTTTTTAGTAGGAGGAAAAAAAATGAAGGAACTAATACTAAACACAAATTTGCTTTATACTTTTAACTGGAAAGGTCTCAAATCTAAAGAGCCATTCCTATCTTATCCCTATGTAACTTTGATCCTGCTTCCTACCCCTCCACTCCTGGCTTGCTTGACGATGGGGTACGTGTGTGTAAATGATTAGTACCAAAATTAGCAACATCTGATGTTTATTTCGGGTTAAGGAGGTAAGTAAATAAATAAATGAATGAATGACTAAATACACTGCTTTGTACCTCATTCTGTGACCAGTGTTTTTATAGAAACATTGTGTAGAAATGATTCAGGAAGTGGATATTTTGCTTTGTTATCTACTAGTCTGTCATGAGGATTGGATATAAAATCTCAGAGTCTGAATGCAAGCGGCTGAAGCCCTTCTTGTCTTTAAGTGCTACTTATATAAACTTGTTGTTAAATGGATCCTTGCAGAGGTTTGGGACCACCAGTGTTAGAGTGCTGCTCTTTCATTTGGAATTACCCCTGTGGTTGGTGTTCTATCACTCCTAAAGAAAAAAGAGAAACACACCAAATTCAATTACCAGTACAAAGACACCCCCCAGCTCAGTCTACAGAGAGGGGAGACATAAAGCAAGTCAGTTGGTTGTATGATGATGAAGCTATTTAGGGTGAAATACAAGCATAGTGGGTGGGGATTTTCTTCCTGTTCTGTCTTAATAGTCATGACTTCTGTTTTTGGAGGAAATCTGTAAATCCAGGCGTAGTATGTGACCATTCATATCATACTGTATTTTGAAACTACTGCCAGGAAATCTCTTATCTTATATCAGAGCCTTACACTAGTGGTGACTAGATATGCTCCATGATGGTAAAAAACAAACAAACAAAAACAAAAAAGAAAAAGAAAGAAAGGTTAGTTCCCAGGAAATGCTTAAGGTGGTATGCAAAAAGTGAAATTGTAAAGTGGGTCAGTCTGAAAGCACTAATCTGATGTCACACAATACTGTGAACTAAAAGCACTAAAAAAGGAGGAAAAAATAAAGAAAAAAATTGAGATCACATGCCCATCCCATCATCCTAAAATCGTAGCCTTTTAAAACCCTTTAAATGTGGTCTACATCAGGAAGAGAAAGTATCTCCTCTCAACAATTGCTTCAAGAGCTTGCTCCTTTTTCCCTCGATTTCTCCTTCCTCCCTCCCCTCTCTTTCTTTCTTTCTTTTCTCTGCCTGACTTTTACAACTTCCTCCTGGTTGGGGCTGCAGCTCTAACCCAAACAAAACTCCATTTTTTAGTTATTGGCCCTCATGGCATGTAATGGAGAATCAAGCTAATTATCCCTACAGCTGTTTTCACTTGCTTTTTATGTAAGCAATACCTGGCTGATCCAGAGAGCAACAGTGAGGCCCTTCTTAGCGCTCCAGGCCTCCAGGCCGGCTGGAATTAGAGAGCAAAATGCCAGGTTTCCCTCCCCCGATACTGCCTGTGTGTACCCCTGAACCCATCTCCCAGCACACATCCCAGTCTAACTCAGCCAGACACAATCCCCCACACATCCAAAGCTTCTACGTCCACTCCCTATTACACCTCTCAGACTCTCGCTTTGATGTTTAACAAAGCTGCTCTTCAACAGCTTAGATGGATCTGTATGACAAGTGTTCATTTTCTTCCACTGATGGTCTCTGGCAATTAACGAAGGAGGTGAGCCAGGGTGTGGCTTGAGTTAAATTGGAACCATCTCCTGCTGTCACAGGACTAAGAGACAGGGTGAGTGCAAAAAAAAAAAGAAGATGGAGGGAAAGAGAGACAGAAGGGTAAATGCAGGGAGTGAGAGAGAGGGGGGTAAAAAGTAAAAGAAAACAATCCCTCACAGGCTAATTACATAATTTCCTTCATCTGAGCAAACACATGCTGGGTGAAAGCAAGTGTGAGCAAGCCCCACAGATGCCAGGCCAAGAGATGCAGAGGAGACCCACTAACACAGTCTCTCTAGCAATGGACGGCTTGTGCCACAAAGGCACTCGGCCAGATCTCAGAGGCAACGCCGTCTGCGCGGTTTGTAGCTTTTGTGGGAGTCATATCCACAATCTTAGTATCGATCCTCCCTTCCCCAGCAATCTCAGGGCAAAGTGACTCAGTGCAGATAAACAATTGCTGGTGTACTGTTTCCTTCATAACAGTCCATTCCTCACTGCAGCCAGAAATCTGTTCAGTACAAACACCACTAGGTGGAGTTGACTGTTGTTGAAAAAAATATATCTCATGTATCAAACTCATTAAACTCCCATGGAGAGGCAGCATGCATCTGTAAGTGAGTCGGACACTGTGTATGCTTCACATATGCTTTTTCTGAACTTTCCTCTTGCTCAAACACCACTTCGCTTGCTTGCGTCGGCTGTTTGCGTCTTTTCAAATTGACATCAGGTTGAAATAAGCAGAGGCAAAGGGAGAGAGAGAGAGAGAGAGAGAGAGAAGGAGAACATAGTAGCAATTTCAAGACTTCTATTATTTCAGCAGAAATTACAGTTAAAACTGTGCCAGCTTCAGAATGTAAAAGAGCAGTCCTCCCCTCCAACTCTCTCTCCCTCTCCCTTTATTTTTTTCTGTCTCTAATCCGGTAAGGAATGATGGAAGGCTCTCTGTGGAATGGTGGTGAGTTCCCCGGGTCCAGCCAAGGTGTGCCAGTGTACTAATGATACGGGTAGAATCTGCAGTAGCTATTCCTAATGCGAAGGTTGTTTTGACATATTCACATACACACACACAGACACAAGTATGTAGGCATTCTTGCATTAAAACAAAAGCTGTACATGCTGCAAAAGGGTTACCGGTGGGACTTGCTAAGATATTCATCAATCATTTAAAAAGCCCCACGGTAAAAAAGAAACTATGTACATAAAAAAGCGCATTATGTTCATGCAAGTTCAAAAAACAGGTTTGCGCAACAACACTAAAAACTGGATGGGATTCTATCTCTCAGCTCCTAGTCTTTTTGATCTCTAACTAATCTCTGAGCTTTTTCCCTTATGATTCATCCTCCTTCCCTCTCCTTCTCTCTAAGCACAGTGTGAGTGGCAGTGTTTATGTTAGTGTGAGAAATGTGGAGAGTTCTACTGTGGGCCAGCTGCATGGCTGTCAAACTCAGTGTATGCAACCCACTACTGTACCTGCTTTTCATACTGAGACTAGTGCGCGAAAGCTACTTGCGTCTCATAACAACACCTTGACCTGGAGCTTGACCTTGACATGGAGCAGTGGCGGGCCATCAGAACCAGGGCCTAAGAGGCCTGAACATGCCTGCATCTTGAAAGCAGCGCAGGCCCAGCCAGGCAGGGGAGACAAGTGAAACCTGAGCCCACATTAAAGAATCTCCATCAGGTAGGAGATCAGGAGAGGCCTCCATGATCTCAGTGTTTGCGGGGGTCTGGGCCTCTGAAGCCCTATCTCACCTCCATCTGGAAAGAGAATCTGAGGGTAGCCTGATGGTCCGATAAGAGGCCATGCCGACTGACACGGTAACAGCCTCTCACCCCCATTTGCAAAAAACCCAAAGTGGATGCAAGTCTAGTTGTAGTGCTCTCTCATGCTGGTGTGAGAGGGAGGTAGAGAGCTTGGTGTGGGGGTCTGGGAAGGAGGAGGGTGGGATGGCTGTAGGTGCATGGTGGCATCGAGGTAAATTGAAAATGCATGCAGTTTACAGAGACAAGTCTAGAGTTTAATGGGTATATTTTGTTTCTTTTAATCTTTGTAAAATGGAAGATACACACAGGTTTACCTTAAATTAGGGCTATGTAGCTACAGCTGTATCAGTAATCAGTAACTATGCATGGCTGTGTGTGTGTGTGGAACAGTTGCATTTTTAGGTTCAACCCACTCAAATGCAACCAGAAAAAACATGTATGACTGTATGTGGTAATTATTGTATTTTATAAGGTAGGAAAATTTCTATGTAGGAGAGAGAAAGTGGGCTGGTGTCAAGACCTTTGCCTGCAAGATGGAAAAGAAGGAAGAGAATCGGTGAAAGCCCTACTCTGCACATGAAGCAATATTAGTGTGCTATTTCCCTTCTATCATTATCACTTCTTTTCCTTATTTGCATTTGTGATAACACACGGTACAGAAATAATGCTGGGTTTATTTAAGTAGTTTTCTAGGGTGCTGCTAATACTCCACCCTCCTCTTGATGTCTTCTCAAGATGACATCAACTCCACTGACCCATCAATTTTCACTCCTGACCCAACTAGTTGCTTCCTCTCTTTAACTGCCCATAGAGTCACTGTTTCTCCATATGTTCTTTATGGCCCACAGTTCAGTCCAGTTTCCGCTCTTAACTTGCCCTCCTATTACACCAGATAGAAGACAATAGATAAGAATATCTCGGACATGACAGAAGATGGTTGACCACACTAAATATTTTATAAATTTCCACCTGGTGGAACACGCATGAATAATAAATGGCGGATTATCAGTCTTCATCTGTGACAAAGCAAAAAGGTTTTGAACATGTGCACTTCCACCTAATTCTAAAATCTGTGTGTAGATGTGTGGCCGGGCAGAGACACAAAAGAAATGAGGATTTGGATTTAAAATGGTTTGGTCAGTTTGGTCATCTCAGATCTACTTAGGATCACTGAAATCAGTTAAATAAATAAATATGATCCCTGAGATCACAATCTGCTCTTAGGGAATACCAGGCTTACCTTAATGGAGGGCTGTGTATCTGCACCTGCATGTAGATCTGGGTTTGTGTGTGTCTGTGTACATAAATCAGCAGCTGTGTGTGTGTGTGTGGAACAGTTGTGTAAACAAAATCCGATCATAATGTCTATTCAGGAGCAAGAGGTATTTGAGGTAGACAAGTTCACATGGATGTGATTTGTGTTGAACGAGTGTTAGAACCTTTTCATCTGGTGATGGAAATTGCTCATTTTTCCCCCATGTGGGCGAGCGCTTAACTGATTTTGTTTGGTGGTTTACTCTCTGTTTAATAGGCGTGTGTATGTTTCTCACAAACCGTGGTTTTGCCTGCTTCACTTGTGAACTTTCAAATGGAAAAAGTGCAAAAACAAGTTTAAACCAGAGTGACAAAGTCGAGGTTGATGTCAAGTGGACTGAGTGCCTTTGTGCTAGCACAGCTGCATTGTAGTACTTAATACCAGGTTAAGTCCAGTCTCAGGAAGAACCAATCATGACTCTGTTCCTGAGGTCAGTATAGCCCCAGGACACTATAGACACATAGGATATATACTGGGGATAAACAAGGAGGCTTTCTCAAAGCTTGGTGGTCTGCTAGCAATCTCCACAGTATGACCTCTGTGTCAGTGTGTGAAGGCAAAGAGTGAAGGAACATGTAATAAAAAACTAAGATGATTTTTCAAGCTACTAATTCTGTGCACATTTAATAATAATATAGTTTTGATAGAGATCATAATAACACATTAATCTCAATTTATATGATACTACTTCCTATCTAGAATGATACCAGTATTAAATATAAATATCAGCAGGGGAGTGGTTTTAGTTGAAAATTGTGTTTGTGTGTATAAGTGCAGTTGTTAGACTAAACGATGGGGTCTCACAGCCAGAGAGGACAATGTTGGAAAAAAAAGGAGCAAATTTTGAAGGGAAAAAAGTAAGGGAGACGGTTTTGGTCAGGAATACGGCAACTTTGCAGCCTGAGAGTGGAGTAAAAGGTGCACGGTGGGGTAACTGTTAGTAAGACAGAGAGAGGGAGGCAGTGAAACAGACTATAGGGGCACCTGGCAGGAGACAGAGGCCAGAAACAAACACATTAAGGTGATAAACAGTTATCTGAGCCAGTTATGATCCCACAGACTCTTTGAACTATAAAATGCTTGCAAACCCCCTAAACACTTTTTAGGGGGTTTTACACTATGACTTAAAAAAACGCAGATACTCCTTTTGCAGCCATCTTGAACCTTTAACGACCTTTTGGAGCACTCTGTACGACAATGTGGGAAGCCCTGCCAGGGAAACTTAAAGGGAGATACAGCAGATCATAAATAAGCATCGTAGAAAGTGACAGGTTTGGCTCCGCGGATAGATAGAGAGTAAATAATCCTCATTTGTTCTGACATAGCGACTCATAGTTTCATGATATTTACTGCTGAAAACACCCTGTACCCATTAAATAAGCACTGATAGAGCCATCGACACTGACAGTGCTTAACGTTTAGCCGTGCTGTGGGATTAATGCAGCAGGTTATAATGCACTGGCTAGGCAAATACTTATTTTTGTTTTATTAGCCAAGAAAGATATGGAGTGAAACTGGGACTGTAATGTATGTAAACCTGTTCTCACTCTGTTTATGAAACTCTGTGATGTGGAAATATTGATGTGCTGGCTATGTTAGGGATCACTTTTCATTTTGGCTCCTCCAACTCAGATAACCAAAACTTATGACGTGATTTCCCAAATATCTTATTCATATCGGGACCGAAAAATAAAAGTTGCTGATAGTTCACACTAAATGAAAAAAGTGATTTAGTAAAGTGTGTGCAGAGTTCCCATAACTCTTAAAATTTGCCGTATGAAATGTCGGTAAATGTGGCTTTGTGTAGTTTTGTGTGTGTGTGAACTCGGTCCATTTTGCCTGGGTTGTGCTGGGAATAGTATCGGCTTAAGGCTGAAAGAATTCGGGCCTCCCAAGCAAGGTCATGTGCTGATGTTTAGTAGGAGCTTTCTCAGGTCACAGACTGTGACTTTCAACCATCACTCACTTTACCCCACATCTTTGAGTAGTTCTGTTTAAATGGCATATCTGACATATCTCCGCCAGTCTGCTGTAATGACAGGTGACAGCTGTCTCACTCCACTTACCTTGTTAAAGGAAAAGTCAACCCAAATACTAGCTAGACTTTGACATTGGATAGTAGATTTGGTGTCCTGTGGCATAACTCAAGGTGGGGCAACTTGGAAAATATTTGTAACATAGACTTAGATGTCAGGATGAAAAAAGAAAAGAAAACAAAGAAAAGAAAAGAGAAAAAACCAGAGATGTGAGTAGTTGGTTTTGGACTGCTTCATGCTCTTCATTTCCCTTAGCCCTAAACACTTGGGGCTAAAAATATAAGTTGATATTAAAGCAGTTGGACACTCAAAACCTTGAAAGATAGGTTCCCATTTTCCCCCCAAATTCCAAATACTCATGTCCATATAAACACTGAAACAAATTTTGCAAACTGTAATCATTCATCCTGTTTTTTCTGGCTGATGTAAGTGATTCCCTCCTGAAGTGATTCCACACACCCCCATTTCGTGGTGAAGGGAATTCCAAATTTGGCTGAAGACAATATGAGGATTTAATAGTCTGAGTTATAATAATGAAACGGGTATGTGCCACGCATCTGAAACTCAAAATTCACTCTCTGTGTTTATCCAGACGCTGCTTCTTAGTAAGCTACTGTGAAGCGGCAGTGAAAAGAGAGAACTGTGTACTTTATGCTATCTTAACCACTTCACCATTTGAAACTGCTCCTCATATTAGTTTTAATCCAAACTTCCAAATGAAATTCTGCACAGAACAAGGTCTGTGGATTTTGTCCCATCAGCAACCTCCTTGGACTGAAAAATTAAAGAAGCAAAAGAACTCTGCAATAGACTGGCGACTTTTCCAGTGGGTGCTTCGCCTTTCGCCCTATGGCAGCTGGGATAAGCTCCAGTCTCCAAGCGACCCAGAATTGGATAAGCAGGAAAAAATGGATTGATGGATGTTTAGTATAAGCTCCTGAATATTTAAATGTATATCTACACTTTAAGAATGTGTATTTTGAGTAAGATGCAATAGCAATCTAGGATGACGTTTGCATGCTTACACATGCCAGCTGAGTTGTAAATGTGCCCGGTGGTGGTTAAGTAAACAGGGCTTGCTCCCTGAGGTGCCCTGGTGCTGTATGTCTTGGCATCATTTCTGCTACACACTGTAAGGTCTGCATCATAGTTCTGATTTCTACTCTTCTGGTCTAAGAGCAATTCTGCAATAAGAGAAAAAAAAAAGGTCACCATCTCTTTTACTTTTGTTATTCGGATCCTAACCTTCTGCAGAGCACTCATATTTAAGGTTACCACAATAAATTAGCATGAGCTCCATTACAGATATGTTTAACTGCTGTTACACATATTTGTAATGTTTCTGTTATGTGCATAGTGTTTCTCAGAGATAATTACATTGTGTCTCTCTCCACCTGGGCTCTGACACATGTTCAACAGCTCAGACGGACACGCCTAACCACCTGTGTGAAATAACACACTAAAGTCAGACTCTCAGAGTCACTGAGAGAAAGAGCGAGAGGGTGTGAAAGACTTAATGCTTCCCCTGTCTCTGTTGTTAGGCTTACAAAGAGTCATTTTCAAGTGCGATGTGTCATTTGTCACATTCATGAATACTGTTTCTTCCTGCAAGTGTGGGAACAGTGCTAGAGGACAATAAGTTGCATTCAAGCCCAGATTAATTCCACATCAGTTTCTTTACAGCTTTTCTTTAGTAACAGCATAGGTAACCTTTGCTTCAGCGAAGGACTCACGGCTTTTTGACACTGGCTTAGGATCAGCTTTTTTTTTTCTTTCTCCTTTTTCTCTGATTACTTTGACACTGAATGACACAGTTTGACATTTGTTAAAAACCTTTGTTTTGACAGTTTACACACTGAACTTTTCTCCAGTTAATTATCAAAAAAAGATGAAACATCCTACTTACTTTATGTTGCTTTACACCATAGATATTGAAATCATGGAGTTTTGCTGCACCACAGTATAGTATGATATGTCCCATGACAATGAAAGTTGGTTGTATAAATCATAAACACAAAATTATATTTTGCTTTTTAGATACAGTTACTTTTGGAGTGGGTTTAAACCTGATTTGGCTACAGTTTTTAACATAGCTTAAGTTTTTTCTTCTCTCTTGTATTTAAGAAGAGTAGAGTTTTAAAAATGCTGGAGGCTCAACTTTTGACACTGCACTAAATATTTCCCAGAAAATTCACTTCAGTTTAACATTTATGTACACTTGTACACAAGTACAGTCATTGCATATGTAAAAAGCAGCAAATAACACAGACAGTTTAAGAGCTAGAGAACAAGAGAGAGGCAGAGACAGAAACATGGCGTGATGTTTAAGAAAAGGGTGTAATAACAGTGGTTAAGGCTTGCTCTTTCATTGAGTAAATCTGGCTGGGGCTATTTCACACTGCAGGAATCTCCTGTTGACTACATCAAAGGCTCGCTCAGAGACGGGGCTTGTAGAGAGCACAAGGAACAGGTGACAGCCCTGACAACACAAAAAGGCATTTTACACATTCACATGCAAACCCTCTACTACCAACAACACGCTCACATATTTGAATGAACACACAGTAAGATCAAAAATGTAGTGAGTGACAGCTCCTTTTGTGTCCATATGAGCCTGGGGGAAGTCTATTTGAAGAACCAGAAGAAGACTATGGATCTATCATCTGTGCTTCAAAAACAACTCAAAGACAGTCAATTCATACACTCAAATACACACTTCAGGTATGCAATAGGTATGACAAAGTACATTCAGACATTACAAGTATGAACGTGACATGTACCATATGAGTAAAACACTGATGAGACTAACACATGTATAGTGAACATCAAGCTACGAATGGTATAGGAAGCATGCAGAATTCAAGTGAAGCCTTATGATAGATAGATCTAATATAGAGTGGCCCACATCCAGAGGGTTGAACATAAGGCTATGTCATCACGGGCCCTTCTCTCTCCATACCTTCCATCACTTTTCACTCCCTCCTATAAACAGAAGGATGGGGGAATTCTGTAATTCCCACACACAAGGACACACAAACACACTCGGAAGAAAAACACACAGTTGTGTGTGCACGGTTATACTCATTTACTTGCAGCAGAATCTAGGCACGCACACAAAAGCACGCACACATATACACAATAACATTTTCACAAAGAGAAATTAATCCCGGGTGGTCTCAGGAGCAACATTGTTTCCATTTGAGAAAGCTCTGGTTTTGAAATCACCCAATCCACTTAATATCAGGTTCAAAATCTATTTGTATACATATGCATATATATATATATATATATATATGTGTGTGTGTGTACTCATGTGACTATTCGGTAGCTTTATATGAGATAAAATAAAGGGAAATAAGCGTGCCTGGTACAGCACAGAGGCAGAACACATGACTTCAGAACTCCTGGTATTCGCCCAACATTACACACTCAACCGTCTCCCTTTTTCATTCAGTCCCCATCCATATCCCGCTAGGATGCTGAATGTTTAACATGGGAAGGTCCCACCTTAAACAGGCCATTATGGCCAATAGCTTTGACTGTTTTCATAGAATATGAGAAGATTACACAGCACTATGACGGCCAATTACGTCCTTCAGTAAAACATACCTCTGTACCAACAACTCTCTAATGATGATGACTTAAACGTTTTCACCAATAGACCCCTTTCAGCTGCCCGGGCAATCACACACACACACACATACTCCACAGCTATAGTTAAGCGCGTTCTCACACACACACACACACACACACACACACACACACACACACACACACACACACACACTCCACAGCTATAGTTAAGCGCGTTCTCACACACACACACACACACACACACACACACACACTTAGAGATGTGGGCTGAGTCAAATTGAATCCTTGTGTTACGCATATAGAGCATCCCGCTATATCACAAAAGGCTGTTGTGTGCCAACTTTGCAATCAGATTAAGGATTGCTTGTGTTAGAGTTGTGAAGAAAAAGAAATACAGACTGAGACAGACTAATATTGCTATATTGGCCAGTCTCCAGTATTCTCTTCTTCAGTTAGTCACTGTAATGAATATCAAGTAGGTAGTGCAGTCCCAGAATGGCTAGTATCCTATCTAAAGCTAGGACAAGATTTCTGTGTTATCTCTTCAGAACGTGTCTTGAAACATGAAAAAGCTGGGGTGGAGCTTGTTTTTTTAAGCATTGCAAGGGTCAAAAATATAAGCCATCACTCATTAAGTCACTCATGTCATGCAAGCTCAACAAAAAGTTTTATTTTTGTATCATTCTGTAGCTAAGCTATAAAGGTTATTGTCTCAAACACATGCCAAAAAACCTATATATGCATTTTTTCTTGTTGGTCTGACTATAACGCTCTCTTTACTGGTCAATTTATAAATGCCATGGTGAACTAAAGTTATTCAAAAATGTTGCTGCCAGAGGTATAAAAAAAGAATGAATTTTTCAAATCCCTGTTTTGGCTACCACATAGTAACAGAATTGACAGCAAATTTAAACTTCCAGTTTATAAGGTCCTACATAGCCCTGCTGTTCCATAATACCTGTCTGACTTCACTTAGTATGAAGTGCTAAGTGTTCTGGCTCCGTTCTTCTGAGACTAACAGTTCTGAGAGTCAAAGCAAAAGCTGCTAGAGCAGGATTCAGCTTTTTTGGTTCCAGCTGCTGGAATTCCTTGCCAGATGTATTAGATGTTTTCCAACCTTACCTGTGTTTGAAAAAAGACAAATAACTCTTTTGACCATCATATCACACCGATCAACTTAAAGTACACATAATGTATCTGCATACGTATCTGATGTAGTCTTGTTTTGTTTTATTTGAATTTACTCAGGAATGAATTTAAATTTGCTGTGCTTTTTTCTTGAAGTGCGAGCTTTCCCCACACATCTTCTCAACATCCTTTCTCCATCACCGTACCCACTCAAACCTATGTCACCTCTGACCCAGGTCCAATTCACTACTGTCATTATGCAATTAACACCAATTAAGTCATTTGGCTGTAAGAATGTGTGTGTGTGTGTGTTTGTGTGTGTGTATCTGCATGTATGCATCTATGTGCATGCTTGTGCGCGTAAGTGTGTTAAGTATGTGAATGTGTATGTGCACATGATAGGGCAATTACAGCAGCACAAGGGAGCCTTTTGGAAGCGGAGAGCACTGCAATCAACCAATCAGCCTTCAGATGGCTTTGACATGAAAAGAGAGCATGGCCTCTGCTAACCCTGGGGGTCAGCCCCAATTTACTCTATTTACCCACTCAGGAATGACTCTCTGTGTGTGAAGGAGACACAGACAGGGCGGGAGAGGGAATGATGAATAGGTATGGAAATGTCTAAGTGACTAGAAGCAAGATAGAAAGGGGGAGAAGGGAAGAGAGGGGAGCAGTAGAAGGATGAGAAGCCCGGGGGGTTGTTGTGCAGGTGAATTTTAAGAGAGTGGGAGGGTGTTTGAGGCGTGGTGGTTGAGTGGAGTGAAGGGGATGTGGGGAGAGGCCTTCGGTGTTTGCAGAGCTAAAAGGCCAGCAGTTGGAGGCTATTTGCTAACAATTTCCCCTTGGAGAGTGGCTCCACACACACACACACACACACACACACACACACACCACATATGAGGAGTGACAACTTTACACCTAACTGTCGCTGTAAAACAGCAAGATGGTCCACCAAGATAATAAAGCCTTTCTGAGAACCAAATGACAACAGTACTAATTACACACGAATAGACTGTTGGATTATTGAAGCAATTCTTTTACGTAACTCTGTATAATTTTGGAAATTGTACTCCAGCAATACAGAGTGAACTGCCAGCAGATTGTACCGACCCCCCCACAAATTTGGATGTTTCTGCTAATAAGTTATTAATTTTATCAAGATTGTTAATGACAGTAACAATCACTGTAACTGCATTGTCATATAAATTTAGGTCTTTCAAAAGTACAGAGATGTAGTACAATATCTTCTACAGCTGTACTTTGATTTAAATGAATGGACACTGGTATCGGCTGCTTAGGCACTAGCAAACTATATCGTAGTTTTGCCCTAAAGGGTGGTTAGAATATGATATTCTTCCAATTTTTGGGATAAAACACACACAGAAGCCTGTGTGTGTTTTCACATGGAAAAAAGTTTGTATTGATTTGATAATTACAGTGTTGTGTTTATTGTGTTTATACCCACACAGATACACACACACACAACTAACCAACCCACTGATCACTCACACAGCTGTGAGGTCTAATCCCAAATCTGGGCTGCAGGGCAGTGAGTAAAATACAAGAGCACCAGTCAGCCCTTTATCACAGCAAACAGCCTCCTGGCTACAAACTGAGGGAGGGCAGAAAAACCAGAAACAGACAGAGAAACCTAAAGAGAAAAGAGAAGAGAAGTAAACACAGATGCACAGTGCTCTCAGTGCTCCTGCTGAACAATATCACATATCTGACGAGACGAGGTTATTCTATATCTAGTGTATGTGTATCTGTATGTAGGTGTGTGAGTGTGAGTGTATACGTATCAGAGAAAAACTGTCCTGCTCCAGGGGTCTTAGATGTGGACTGTAATCAGGAACACATGACTCTGCTACAGGAAGTCCTCCAGCGAAGGACAGGAAGCAGGAATACAGGGACCACATCATTAGTCTCACTAGTCTCAAAACCCACAGCCAATAGGAGCCTTGGCCATGGAGGGCATGGGCGTCGTTGCTAGTGTGTCCACAATTATGTACATGTTCTATATGTTTCTATTTGTGTGAGTGGTGCCTGCAGGCTGGTATTAATGACTTATTTGTTTACTGAGTGTAATGAGTCCAGGTTGTGCGTGTTTAGTAGAGTCAGAGCAGAACTCTGTAGCGAGGTTGGGCATGCCGCCAAAATACCGGCATTAAATAAGTACTACCCACACACGTGCATGCGCACACACAGGCACACACATGGATCCCCAGTCAGTACAGACAAATGAGAAACAAATGGTTCCATTGTACGGTCTATACCTTGTCTCCAGTTCTCTCGGCCTTACGATGGCAGAGTGAAAATGCAGTTTTGAAAATGGTTCGCCCAAGTACCCACTACCACACATACACACACTCACAAGCACACACACCTCCTCAAAACCCCCAGCAATAGCCCTCCTGCCACATTCTCACCGCCCCTTCCTTCTCTGCTCTGCATCCCATCAGGACTAAAGAGGCTAATTTCTGTCGATGGCTTACAGGTGGCCAGTGCAAGGTGAACCACATCCACTCTGCTGGCTGACACACACACACACACACACACACCAATGCAAAATTCATGCCTTTAAAACCGACCCTTTTATAAACCCAATGCCAAACATCAAAGAGAGAAACACACCTTAACACACCTCAAAGGCACCGGAGACACACAGTCATGCATGTGTTCAAACACACACACACGCACACTTACTCACGCACACACACACACACACACACACGCGCGCGCTAACACATCCAAACTCAAACATATGCACACTCGTAAACTTTAAAGCATGAAGAATTTCCAACAAATGGCATAAGGGTCAAGCCTGAGCCTGGTACTATCTCGTGTTTCTAAACAGAGAAAAATCTTTTCAGTGCTTTCTTAAGCATCTTATAACTATTAGAAGCATTTACGTTCCAGTCTCTAAAAACAAATACAGCGCTGAAAAAAAAGTTATCAACATCTGAAAATGAAGCTATAAATCTTATCTTTTATCCTGAAGAGTTGCCATTTGGAAATTCTACAGCTGTCAGCAGCTATCCACAGAGTATGGGCTGAAAGTTACAAATGACAGCAATATTATGTGGAATGAGGTTCGCCGCAGGTCTAACGTTAATGTAATTTAGCCTTTATAATTTGTCAATTCGTTCTGAAATTTCATCACAATTTAGCAAGTTGCCTTCAATATTTGCATGCCACTTCAGCCAGACATATACACTAACACATGTGCGCATTATTTTAGTGCTGTATCTTTCTGGGGTTTTTTTTCTTTGACTTTCACTGCCTTTCATACAAGTTTCACATTCTTGGATATCCATCTGTATCTCAGTCATCTCTCAGTCAAGGTTAAGAAGTGTGCTGCCAAATTACGAGACAGGGCTGAGAGACTGAGCTCTGACTTTTTCTTACTTTCCAGGGAGCAGAGGTGTACGTGTGTTCTGAGTGCGTGTACGTGTGTGCACTTCTACACATGTAGATTGGATTGCAGCTCTTTGAAGCCATGCCCTTGCCTTCATTAAACACAGTCCTAGAACCTGGAACAGTTTTCTGGGAACGTGTCAATAGCTCACACGCGCAAAAAAATACACATACTGCAGTGCCAGTAAAAAATGACCGGTTCCCTTTGAAGTCTGTGTCACTGTGCAAAATGATAAGATGAAAGGTGATCATCCTCTTCAAAAAGTTCTGCAGAGCCTTAAAGTGCATACTGTGCCAACAAGCCTGTACCTAGGCCAGGGAGCCTCGACATGTGCCAAGCCAACTGCTACATGCCACACTTATCAGCCGCTATCTGATTGGACAGCGATCGTAAGGTCCCACTTGAAAAATATAGATTAAAAATGGACAAGATCTTCTGACAAGAAAAGGGTATTTGAAGTCCTTTGGTACAAATGGATTCCAGGCAGACAGTTAAATGTGTGAGAGAACGTAAGGTAGAATTATTTAGGAAAGATTTATTTAATTTCTGTGTGTGTGTGTGTGTGTGTGCACGTGGTAAAGACATGTTTATTTATTTTAGATTTTTTATTATTTCCAATATAAAGATTCTGCCGGAGTAAAACACACTTATGCAGATATACGTACAGGACACCAAAGCATTTTTTTAAAGTTATGAGAATCAGAAATTAGAACACTTTGAACAACACAGAGTGAAAGCAGAATATAGATACTGAAATATGAAAACAGTAAACTAATTTGCAGTGCAAAATCAACCACAAGAGAAGTTAGCTCATTTTTTTAAAACATTTTTATTGTTTCTGCTGTTTGCCAACAGTTTGGGATGAGTTTGAAAAATCATACATGTGCAAAACTGGGCAACAGGCCAACACCAAACTGGACGGGATTCAACCTATCTCGAGCTGAGCATCTGTCCAACAACTATATCTTACAACCTTTAGCCAGGCTTAGGCAAAGCAAAATATCCTAACAGTAAAGAATGTAAATGTGGGTTAAAGAACAGACAAAAGACAGGACAAAAGATACCGGGAATAAAAATCAGACGTGGGAGGGGGAAAAAAGGAAATATAGAGTGAAAGTAATCCTGGTTCCCCTCCTGTAGAGGCCTGCTCACACGCATTTAAACTGGGGCTTATCCCAGCACTTTGATACGCCTCTCTATAATTACCTGTGTACATTTCTGTGTGAATGTTTAGAGGGTATGTGCGTATGTGTCTGTGTAAATGTGCAATGTTGTCTTGTCTGTCAATCTTGGTCATTATGCTTAATCCCAAGAATGACACTCTCAATCCTCTCTGTCAACCCGGGCCTTTGCAGCAGCACTCAAGCGAGGAGCGGGGTTTAGCACTTGTTCACTCTCTCCACGCACACACAGACATACACACTTACTTGTCAGGTAACACCAAAGCAGGTCGCAAAGAGAAGAAAGCATTTTTGCTTGGCAAGAAAAGCAAACAACTATCCCACATCTGTATATGTGCGTAAGAATGTGAGAGAGAAAGGGGAGAAGGAGAGACAGCAAGAGGCAGAGACAGGCACACACACACACACACACACACACCTACACATGCACACATGCACTTTAGACATAAAGAAAGAGGAAATCAAGCAACACTTCCTGTGTTTGGATATTTAAAACTGACACAAAGAGATCATAAAAAATGAAGGAGGCTCATTCTGATCACTGAACAGCAACTCTATTTAAACTCACAGAAATATCTAGGGCTATTCATTATTCCTTTGACTCCCCTGTTTTTCTTCTCATCTCTCCCCTTTTCTCCCCTCTCCTCATTCTTCTTTCCACCAAAAGGGAATCCGAGAAATGTCCACAAAACATCTTTCACCAGTTGTTAATACTGTTTCTGCTTTGCCATGATAAAGTCACGGTATGTTGCCTCATTCCACCCACCCACACAGAGACACACACACACACACACACACACAGACACACACAACAAAAGCAGACCTCATGCATGCAGGCATCCAAACATCGACTCACTTGACGATATTTTGTAGCATAAGGCTCAGCACACACACAAATGGATCTGAACCCATCTGAACTGAAACTTTAGATTCTTTACTAATTGCTGCTTTATACAGTATACACAACATTTAGCGAGCCTGCACTATTTCTCTCTGACATCAGAGCATCACATGATAATGTGTGAGTGTATAAAGTGGCAGGATAGTGAGCCAGAGCTGACACAACAACTGACATCACTGATAAAAGTTCTGGCTTATGATCTCAGGGTGGGTGTAGGCATGTTTGTGTGCGCATGTGTGTGTGTGCAGAATGGACTCACCAACTGGCAGTTACAGCTCAGATCTGGCAACCCCTCAGCTCATCCGGCAATTACTGGCACTTGCTGACCCTTGCTACTGAGGGGAAATAATCTCCAGTAAATGGTTTGTGTATGTGTTCCTCTTCAACTACTTCTACATGATCAGTGAACAGTGTCTATCAGTATAAAAAATTACAGACAGCAGTGTATTTAACATTTACTGGTAGACAGCAGCTGTCTCCTGGAACTGATTAAAACCGTAACAACTCGGTTTCTTCGTCAGAATATGCATATTCTCCCATATGTAAATATTTGCTGTGTATATTGTCTATTCTATTCTATTCTATTAGAATAGAATAGAATAGCTCCTTATTATCATTGTACATGTACAACTAAATTATGGATTATAAATTAGTAGGCAAAATGTTATCTTATAACCAGCTTTTGTTGATGTCGTCATTGTCAGCTGTCTAGAGACGGGAGTGTCTAATCTACTGACAATAAGTAACTCCAACAATACTGGGAATAAATAAGCATGTTTATGCACACTTTTGTGTGTTAGAGCCCTGACTTCAGTTTATGAGATGAGGCTTGAGGTGAAGAGGAATGGAATAACTGGGGAATGAGAGAGGAGACTGAGCTTTGGTGGAGGAGGAGAAAGACTTCATGAGGACGAAATGATAAAAATGTACATGTACAAATGTTAAATGGTCATATATAGCTGAAAGAGGTATGTTTGTATTTTAAAATCAGAAGTAATATAAAACATAAAATGCAGAAAGGTGGACTGACAATGTACATCTTACCCACTGTATTCAACATAGTGGGGCAACATAGCGGCTTTCACAAATCCTCATCTTATGCATTTTTTATTGATTAATTCTAAGTTAATAAGAATGCATTAAATTCTTGGGAGACATAACTATGTACTAATTAATGTATATTTATGAGTACAGCATTATTTTTCTTCTATTAAATAACCTCAAAGAATTACTTACTATACCTTTAAAACAAGAGGCTTAAGTATTAAGTAAAGAAATCTCTCTCTTATACACTAATCACAAAGCCTGTGTTATAATTAAGGTGTGACAAAATTATTATTTAAAAAAGTATAGTTTTCTTTATACATGCATTTCTGAATCTGTGGCACTGAGAAAATGAAAAATCTTCGTGTCAGTGGAGTGCACATTTATGACTAATTTCTTTCCATAGAGCTTTATCGCTCTGTAGCAGAAGACATCTTGCTCCAAACTCATTTTCAAAAGCTGGGATGTTTACCACTGTGATTTATCACCTATCCTTTTCAGAACCTGCACGCACTTTAAAACCTAGAAGCTGTGGTCCTTTTCATTTCACATTAAACTGCAGGTAGGTCACCTCCTCATCCAGGCCCTTAAAGAAACTTAATTACCATGCAGTTGTATCGAGTGCTGGATGTGATGTAGCACTTCTTTTCTAAAACGAGCGATCACTGTAAAATAAGCATAAATAGCTTTAAAGTTTAGCTAGCTTTATTCATATTAAAAACTAGTTTGTGTACGTAGGGAGGAATGTACGTAGGCCATCTGTTCAGAACCTTTTAGCTAGCAATGTTGATTTTCTTTTTCATTTCTTTTCTTTTTTTAAATAAAACAGTGGGATTTTGATGAAACCACAACCAACTGTGACTGAGGAGAAAATGTTACTGTTTATGGGACTCGTTGAAAAGTCCCAGAAAACATTTATATGAAAAAATTGTTGTCAGATTAAGTAACGTTAACCTGATTTTACCTAATTCTCATCTTCTGCACGCTAAGCATATCTCCAGCAAACCGCCAAAGTCTGCTTTCTGGTCAAAACAGGTCACAACACCATTGCAAAAACTGGACCGCTGACAGATCGCAGTTAATGCTGTCTGCATGTGCAACAAAGGTCTAGCCAGATCGTTTCTTGGAATTAAGAAATTAAATGCATGTGTTTTGTTTTTGAGAAAATAAACACTTTTAAGCAATATATGTACAAACCAATTCTCTTTGATTTGTTTGATGGTGAACTTTTTACATCTTTCAAAACACTTTCATCCCATCGTAGATCCAGGGATGGAGCTAGTGGGGTGTGAACACAATTAGCTCAGTATGATAAGAAAGGGGCTTGAAAGTATAAGTTTGAGTTTCCATTCATTCTTTCGCTTGTTATTTTGTTTTTGTTTTTGTTATAATCAATTGAGAAACAGTAGAAAACAATCCTTGAACACGAACGTTCTCTTGTTTGAAGTTTGACAAGGACGTCCAGTCAGTGTTTCAAAACGAAATTGAAATGGTGTTGTTGTAAGGCATCAGCTTAACTGTCATTTTGGAACTATTTTTCAAACAGGACTAGACATCAAGAAAAGGCCGACAGCTGATGGTTATTCGCTGTAGAGATATTTGTTGGGTGCGCCACTCCACTCAGTGTGCGTTCGTCTCAGTGCTGCATACAGAGCAAAGCAGAGAAGTAGGAGAAGCGATTTAGCTTTGACAAGTTATCCCCATCCTACAAGTTGACAGTACTCCTGCTTTAAATATGTTACATGTGAAAACCTGGGTGCCTAAATCAGTGATTTTGAGATTGCCATTAGTGAAGTGAAGTCTCAACATGAAAACGCCAAGCAATGTTGTTGCCTCGTTTTCTTTGTGATATCTTCTAGGGTATAAAAAAGCACACTGGCATGCTTAAAATGTTAAAATCTTAACTTTTATTAGAGCAGGTTTAAACAGCCAAAGTTATTCCAATTGCCAATTAAACAGGACGGAAGAAATAAGACTGGAGCAACGGAAACAGGAAGAATAGAAACAGAAAGGCATTCATTTGTGGATGGCTCATTTCCAAGTTCAAATAGATGGGCTTGTCTTTTTGTATGAATGTGTCAAATGAAAAGGAATTATTCCTTTGAACGTGAGCAGAAACACCTAAAGATACACACACACATATATGGCGTACAACAACATACACACAAACAAATTATGGCTAAGCCTAGTTATTACCTAAGCAAACTGGGTTAGCCTGAAAGGAATGCCTGCTGTGAAACACACCACTTCCAGACACAAAGACTTGCATTACAGGGGAAAACACACACACACGCATACAGCTCTGACATGCACACACTTTACACAGAGAAATAACGATGTAATTAGAAGGCAAACAATGCAAACAATGCAAACACATGTTTGTATCTTGCTTTCTGTCCTGTTATTCGGTTCTTTTGCGCTGCAATGCAGAAGGTTCTGCTGGGCCGTTGTTTTTAGTCCTGCTAAACACATGGTGTCTTTTTAAATCAGCGGGTGGTTAAAGCTGGCCAAGGGTGAACATATTCATATGTTTTTGTATAGTTTGTGTGTGTGGGTGTGTGCATGTGATAACCTAGACAGTTGGGAAGCAACATTAATATAAAACAATAAATATTAAAATTACTGTCTTAAATGTGCAGTGAATGCTTGGATTTTATTTGCAATTATGCTTTTGTTTTGCATAACCCAAACATAGTGCATCTGCATGTGTGTGTGTGTGTGTGTGTGTACACATGTCTTTAATGTTGTTAATCCATGCCAGTAGAGAAGCTTTGTTGATTAGAATGAGGAGCTATGATATACAACTAAGAGTGTACGGTGTCACATTTTTGGTACGGTTTGCTTCAGAATTCAATCCGAAGAAAATGAATGCAACTAATCAAAAGAACTTCAAACTCAGGCTTCATAATCAGCCAAAAATCCTTCTAATGAAAGGATTCTCAAACATAATATAGATCATTTCTTTGACTTCTGTGATTCACCTGTTGCTCTTTGTTGAATAGTTGGCCTGCACAGGCATCAGTCATTGAGATAAAACCAGAAAGAGAAGAAGAGAGAAAAAGAGAGCGAGAGGGAGGGGTTACAGAGAAAGAATGTGCCTGAGAGAGGAAGGCTGAGAAATTAAATTGAGATGCAGAAAAGAAAGACAGATTGCATCCATTCTGGTATGCCATCTTTACGATCTGTCTGTGAGAAAGCTAGTGAAATTGAACTCAGGTGTGGTGTGATGCCGAAAAAGCCATTTTCCCATTAGGTCCATGGAATCTCACATAAACAAATTACAAAAATACTTTCTCTATAAAAGAAAGGGTGAGCTTTCTGTAACTGTGCAGTGAAATCTGAGCAGGGCTTTGTTTATGTGTGTGACAGAGTGTTTACATTGTCCTCTGCTCCCATCCCTTCAGATGGGGAGAACACCAGGCCTCCAACAGCTCTGTTTCTGTCACACTACCTGTCTGTTTGTGGGTTTTTTGTTATGGAGAACATGTGCTGGTTCTTTATTTGTGTGCGTGTGTGTATGTGTGTGTGTGTAACTGCGAAATGCCAATTCACTGTCCTCATTACAACTAGCTTAACCGCTCAAGAGTGATGAGTTCAAGGATGGAGGGAAAGGTTGCAAGCCAAGAAAGAGGGGGGGAAAAAACCCAATGATTGATGGTCATGATCTTACACTACTGACTGCACATGGTTGTGACTCGTTTGAGTAACGTCACACACTCCTTACAAACATCACAGGCTGTTCTTTGTCCTTTATGTAACCTGTAATTTATCCAGTAAGGAACACCTTGCCACATATCACCAAGCATACCTGTTAGCTGACTAAAGCCACAGTCGCACCAAAAACAATCGGCAAACATTTCAATTACTTCCTCTTGTGGTCGATCCCACCTCAGCAAACAGCCACAGCAGCAAAACAAGTCTAGTTAACATCCATCTATTCTCAGAGTGTGCTTGATCTTTCATTCAGAGAGTATTTATTTTGCCCTTTCTGTGTTTCCATAGCTGCTTGGTGAGTGTAAACTAGCGGCATCTGCATGCCTTGCAGCGAGCACCAGTACAGAGTGAATAAAATGTTTGATATGGGTCATTTTATGCTAATGTTAGCTGGCTAGCTAACACACTATTTCCTGTCCCACCTGCTGTTCACTACAGCAAGCGTGTAAATTTTGCATTGCCAGTTTTGATCTGGCTTTTGAATCCTCACACTCAGCAGTAATACTAGAGCTCTAGCAGAACCCTCCCAAGCCAGCTTCTCCCAGCAAGGGTGGGGATTGAGTCCAGGAGCTTTCAAAGTTACTCATATAAGGGGACAAGTGAAACATATAAATGTGTCCAAATCAACCTAAACATTAGTTCGATCAAATGGTCCAACTTCAGCAACCTAACCTGATCCATAATCCCAACACCCAGAAAGAGCAAAGAACAAAATGTGATGCTGTTCTAAGATCAGCAATAGGAGGACCACCCACCAGTGAAGCTAATCCCATGGCTGCAGAGTTGAAGCCTTGCTGCATACACACTCTGACCGTCTAGGTCACTCCAGGAGAGGATATTAGAGTAAAGCATAGGTACAATAGTACCTATTGATGATGGTTTTATATTTTATTCTGCCATGCTCTGCTGTGCTTGCAGTGAGAAAGAATGACCACAAAAATTTCTCTCCCTCTATTAAACTGCTACAGTACAGTTCATATTTAACATTACAGTCTGGTGATATAAGTGTTTTTTTTTAAGTGGGCTGAGTGTCTATTTTAGGTCTTCTCATCTCACCATAGTATAGTATCACTAAAATAGCAGTCCTCTTTTTCTTCCATTTATCCAATCCAGGGTCCTCTTTTTTCAAATTTCATGAAATCAATCAAATTAAACCATCAGGCCTGAAAAGTCAAAGACTCACACAGATCTGGAACTCTTAAAACATTCTTCTCAACTCTCTGTGTATATTATGAAAGAACGATAAAAAAAAACCCCAAACATTTTCACACAAAGGAAAATCCAGCTCAAAGCTGGATCTCCATATGCATCTCTATTAGACACTCTCTAGAAGGTCAGCAGTGCATTTGTGAAAATGTATCAGCAGCAGGGGTTTCAAACATACACCATCACATCTGCCATATATGATAGTTCTTACTGATTTTATTTATGAGGTCCATTTTAACTGACCACTTATCACATAAAGTTACTATAGGCAATGATCCCTGCACTGAGTATCACTCCATCACTAGAAACACAGAAGAGCCCACTGCTGGTTCTGTTTTAGCCAGTCAAACACATTCACATCAAACACTCAGCCGGTGGCAATCTACAAGATACAGAAGAGTAGAAAGAGAAGAAAAGAGCACAGCGAACGGAAAAGAGGGTGACGGAGATGCACTGATTCAAAGCAACCCCCAAAATGGAAGCCTGGGGAAAAACAACCAATCAGAAAAGGATTGCTGTCTAGTCCAATCAGAATGCATTCCAGTGAGAATCTACTCCAGACCTAACCAACAAACCCCGGAGGTAAGCGCAGAAAAAAAAGTCACACACACAATGTGACCTAGATACAAAGCACAGCATCTTAACTAAGGGCCTGACCACGTCTAGCCTTACCATTCCTAAAACTGAGGGAGTCTGTGTTCAATCTACCCTCAGTACTAACAGTACCACATATATGTGAGTTTGTGCCTGTAGGTAGAGGGAACTGGAGTGCTTTTGTGTGTGTATGTGTGTGTGCACACGTGACTCAAATGAGGTGGGTGTCTAGGCTTAGACCCTTGTTTCAGAGATGAAAGCAATGAGGATGGTGGCAAGGCAAATGGATGCGTGAGTGTTTGCGCTGCTGTATGCGATGCATGCGCATGGCAATTGGTAAGCAGAGACATCTCCATAAGTCTGGAGTAATAAGAGGACAACATGCTAAACAACAAAGCATGAAGGCATTTGAGTATGTATGAGTCCACAGGCACACAAACCAGTTTGTGCTTTCCCCTTACGCTTCAACTGTGTGTGTGTGTGTGTGTCCATGGAGTTGTGTCTTAGCCAGAGTGTGTACAGGATTGCATGAGAGTGTGTGGTTGTATAGATCCCTTCTTGGCAGTGGCAGTGTAAACTGAGGAGGGTCTTACATGGGCTTTAATCCTGTGCTGAATGTCATCGTACAAGTGTGGCTTTTCCTCAGGGCCAGATAAGAGAGAGGGAACCAGAGGAAGAGCGAGTTCAGTTGCACATGTGTAAGTTATATGTACGTGTGCATGCGGGTGTAAGTGCATACATGTATGGGAAAGACACCCATGTAAAGGATCCTGACCCACTGGTTTGATGTCAAGGATAATAGCAGTGACATACAGTAAGCTGTGAGGGACACAGAGAGCATTAATCTGCTTGTCTGAGCCGATCTAGTGACAGAGAAAGAGTCCACTCTGACATCCAACTCTAGGGTTTCACTGAAAAACATAACCTTGAAAACACACTACACAGCCCAACAAGCTGATCTGTGTTGGACTAACTTGCATCTGAGCCAAGAGTTTATACACTTTTTTTCATTGTGGGGCTCAAATGAGAAGTTTATTCTGTAGCCCTAAGACTCAGGGGCTTTAAAACATTCTGCTACGCATGTCACATGGGTACCCTGCAGCAATAGACCCCTGAGCCATTTTGGGATTTGAAGCTTAAGATCAACAAACATTATGCAGAGTTGAAAAGGTCGCTGATATAAAGTGTCAGTGCCTCTTTTTTCATGAAACACAATTAATTATAATAAAAAAAAATGCTATCTTCTAACTCTATTGTGCAGCAGTGTTACAAACATCAAGACAGCTCATCTATTTAATAAATGAGGACAATATTTGGGAAAATGTTTTCAGCTAGCGTGAGAAATAAAATGCTGCCTGCTGCTATAGAAGGCCTAATTGGTGGTCAGCCCTAATGTTGAGTGGCAGTCCAAAGGTTGTTGATGTTATTACAGTAGTTCAGTGATAGCCCAAGATATGAAGCCTCTGTGCTGACTGCACTGGGATGACTTTCAGTGAGAGGAAACAGGTAAATTCCTGTTAGTTTTCCTCTTCAATTCTACAAGGGGGTGTCTGATAGCAGCTCTGGCATGTCTATAATAGGGAAAGAAAATAGTGAAATTCCTTCTTCTATTACTTATTAAAATACATTTAGTGTTTTTTCTCAGCCACATGGTTTCCGTGGGTGTCAATCTTGATCATAAATGTTTGCTTTTTATTAGGCAATTTAAATGTATCTATTTCTGAATGCATGCGTGTGCAAGACCTTGCAGCAGTACTTGAGCTGAGGTATCAAAAGTGCTATATGTTTCAGGGTGTTACATCCTTTCGGTAAGTAGCCATATATAGTAAAGTCAGCAGGTGTGAATCCCCCTAGTTTGTGGCAACCCCCACCGCATCCCTCTTGCTGCCTCTGAATATAGCCCTCTGCCTTGGAGCAGCAGCCACATCTATGATTGGCAGCCTAGGGGTGGGTCTATATGTTAAAAACACAGTTTGGGGAACAGAGGCCTTACCCTAGACCTGAGACTACGTGGTATTTTTAGAGCTTTTGGTGTGGGTGCATGTGTCTTTGTGTGTCTGTTAAAGACAGGGAGACTCAGGAGAGCACAGGAAGTCGGAAGAAAATAACTGTTTTGTTTATATTTTTAAAGTGTGATTCCCATTTTTTTCTGTTTGCAAATCCCAGTGCCTCCCCTCTATCAGTGCTTCTTTGTGGACGTTCACACTTTCTCTTTGCGGTGTAATCCAGCTTGAACACAGGATCTCACCTTTGAGAGGTACCTTGTGCACAGTTATTTTGCTCTGTATGTCTCATACACAGGCACGCACACGCACAAACCCACGAATGCTCAAAGTGCCTCCCCAGGTGCAAGTTTCTCCTGAGGGAAAGGATTTTGTGTGCTGCCATCTCAATGAGCTGAAAATACCCTTTTAATCCTGCCAGGATCACTCACTCTCTTTTTTTCCCTTTCTTGAACTCTCGTTTAAACACAAAACTTGCTGCACAGTAAAACACAGCCAAACCTATTCAGTTTATCAATATCGTTCCCAGTTTGTCCCGATATCCCACTCCTGCAACACAGCATTTAAATATGTATTTTTAATATTCTAGATCTAAATAAACTTTAAAACGTGAATGTATCTTGAGCAAATCCATTTGAAGAAGTGACAGCAATAATAAATAATAAAGCATCAAACAGAGAGAAGAAAAAGGAGGAAGACAGAGGTGAAAAACAGCGACAGTTCAAGGTGGACTGATTTATGACTGTGGGCTAACTTGTACAGAAAACAAGGAGAGGAGGAGAAGAAGAGCTTACAGACAGACTGAATCATACCTGGCATGTTCAGACAGAGAGGGAAAGATGAGGGAGTTCAGTAAAAGTATTCCAGCTTACATTCTCACTTGGTCTGCAAACTGTAAATGTTTTGTCAGTAATATAAAAAAGTAACAATATTATTCAATACCAGTGAAATTTTAAATGTCCATCCAATAGGAGAAGGCCACTTCTGAATACTAGTGATACTTCCATATTAGCTGGATAAACCATTATTCTGAGCCAGAAAATAAGAGCATGAAAACAAAAAAACCTAAAGAAATGAACTTCTTATAAAGCTGTTGAGAGCACCACTGAAAATATTTACTTAATTTGAATGTCAACAAGACTATATAAATGATAAGCATCTAATAGGTTATGACTAGGGCCCCCTAGGGCCCTGTATGATCCTATGATGCAACAAGTTTCTGATTCATCCCATCACCAGTGGCCAAAAGACAAATTACACTTTGGTCCGCACTGTGTGGCTTGAGTAAGAAACCCCTTTTCATACCCAAGAGGACAGTTAGGGGTAGCTTAGTGAAGGAAGGTGTGTGTCTAATACAACTAATTAGCAGCAAAGTCTTCAGATCTCCATATTTTGGCTGTGCTACTGAGGTGGGCCACACAGGGCTTTGTAGATTGATTCTGACAAGCTGCTCGCACATGTAAATTTTCACTGCATGGATAAACACTGATGAATAGGGATTTACTTGCAATTACAGAATTAAAAAAGCCAAATATTAGTCGTTCCTGCAAACGCAGGTTTGCATGAGCCATTGTGCATGTGGCCATGTCTCTGCCTGTGTAATGAGCGTGTTGCGGGTGGGGAAAAGGGAGCTTACTAAGACAAACCGCCTTATGATCCCCACATCAGGTGTTTAATTGTCCTCTCCTTCACAGAACTTCAAAAAAACCCACGTGCACACAGACACACACCAAAAAAATACACGAATAAACTTGTCTGCTTCACTATTTATTCTTTTCCTTCTTTTCTCTCTTCCACACATCCTCCTTCTTATAGTCCTGCTGCAGCTGCAAAAGTGTCTCTGGGTTACATCTGTCTACAGCTTCACATGCTGACAGTGACAAAGCATCCCTGTCGCTGCTCTTCACTTACCTACATTAAAGAAATTTTGTGTTTTGCATTTAAAAAGCAAGTATGTTAATGTCAAATTAATCAGATTTTTACAGTACAACTTAAGTAAATGTGGCCCTGAGTAGGGTTTAGTTTCCTTTTTAAGCGTTTCAAGATACTGTCATCAAATTTGCCACACAAATAAACTACAAAGTTAGCTAAAGTATTTCTTCAATTACCAGATCCACAAAGACAAGCAGCAACTCGCACTGCCAAAGCAAGTTTGGAACATAACTGAGTTGGTTTTTTTTCTTTTTAATTGAAATAGATACAACATACAGCATACTCAGATGTCAGTGCTCAGGTGTTGCTGAGCTATTGACTTCCCTCCACTCCTGCTCAACCTGGTGGAACCACCTTTGACTTCACAGACTGATTATGCTGACAGCTAGCTGAAGGATGGCCTCGGTCAGACGCCTCTACTGACCCCTAAGCCATGGTTCACTGACTACCAAAGACACATGGCGCAGCACAGCTTTGAACAAAGACTTACCCATAAACCCAAACATTACCCAAATACATTCAGATTTTGTGCACACGCTCACTGGCTAGTAGACTACAACTTTAATAAAAAAAAAGGTAGACAAAATATTGGAATTATAGGGAACGACTTCCTATAAGAAACACAATAAACAACACGGTACTTAAGTTCAATGACCCAGTGTAGTTTCTGTTTCTGACGAGACTCTAGTGGCACCACCCTAACTATAATTGCTTCAACAATATTTTATTTTCACACATAAATTAAGGGTATGATTTATAAAGCGTCGTCTCGAGCCGACTACTGACTGTTTAGAAAATCCACAGTGTATTCATTAATGAACATTTACTGACTCATGTTGATATAAAGGAGATGATATTTCTTCAGGCAGTTTGTCAGCTTGTAATAATGAATGCGTGGGGTAATAGTTGTTTACTAGTTCTAACCTGGCACACGGTGCAGGAAATAGTGGCAGGGCTGTGTCAGCTGCTTGCATCATTTTTCACTGGAAGCTACTTGCATTATTCCCTTTACTAGGTATACCTTGTTGGTTTTGGGTTGGACCCCCAGCTGGTACCAGCAAGCCTTCAAAACTGCTTTAATTCTTTATGGCATAGATTCAACAAGGTGCTGGAAACATCCTGCAGTTCCTGCAGAATCATCAGCTGCACATCCAGGATGCAAGTTTCTCATTCCACTACATCTCAGAGGTGCTGTGTTGGACTGGTATATAGTGACTATAGGGGCCATTTGAGTACAGTGAACTCATCGTCATGTTCAAGAAACCAATTTTAAAGTCTCTGAGCTTTGTGAAGTAGTGCATTATCGTGCTTGGAAGCAGCCATCAGTAGATGGGAAAAATGTGGTCATAAATCGATGGACATGGGCAGCAACAATACTCATTTAAACAATGCTCAATTGGTACTAAGCACCCCAAAGTGTGTCAAAGAAAATGTTCCCCACACGACTACACCAGCCTCAACGGTTGATACAAAGTAAGATGGATCCATATTTTCTTTTAGTTCTACCATCTGAAGGTTGTAGTAGAAATTGAAACTCATCAGACCTGGCAACATTTTTTCAACCTTCTGTCGTCCAGTTTTGATGAGCCTGTGTGAACTGTAGCCTTAGTTTCCTGCTCTTAGCTTGCAAGAGTGCATCTGGTGTAGCTGCTGTAGCCCATCTGCTTCAAGATTCTTTGTGTTGTGTGTTCAGAGATGCTCTTCTGCATACCTTGGTTCTAATGAGTGGTCATTTGAGTTACTGTTGCCTTCCTAACAGCTCCAAGCAGTCTGGCTATTCTCCTCTGACCTCTGGCACCAACAAGGCATTTTGGCCCTGAGAACTGCTGCTAACTGGATATTTTCTCTTTTTCATACTATCCTCTGTAAACCCTACAGAAAATGTGGGAAAATCCCAGTAGAATAGTTTCTGATCTACTGGGATTTCTGAAATTCTCAGGCCAGTCTGGATGGCACCAACAATCGTGCCACATTAAGAGTCACTAAAATCACCTTTTTCCCCAGTTTGAACTTCAGCACGTCGTCTTGACCATGTTTACGTGCCTAAATGTAATGTGTTCCTGCGAAGTGCCATGTGACTGCCTGATTAGATACTTGTGTTCCTGAGCAGTTGAAAAGAGGTGGCTGGGGAGTTTAAATTATGTAGTGTTGAGCTAGTTAAGGTTGCTGTTTTGTTTACAGTTAGAAAACTATAAACAAGGTGAGACTGAAATTATCGCAGTATATTTTTATATGATTTTAGTTTCTTTTACTACTACTTAGGAACTTTTGGTCTCAGGTTTGTTATCAGCCTGAAGATTAAAAAAACTGTGATTATGGGCTGTAAAATTGTATTTACAGAAGCCATCTTTATGGTGCACAGCACTTATGGTTTGTAAAATCTCAATTTCATGGATATGCACATACAACTTTATATTTATTTTATACCTGGAGCTCATTTATAATCAGTAGGCTGTTGCAAGAAAAGAAGAAAAAAAAACACAGAATAGTGATGTCTACAAGAAAACCTATAGGGCAACTTTGTTTGATAGCCATAAACAGAGGATAAAAGAGATTTTATCTCTTAAAAGTATGCAATGCGCTGAGATATCTAGTGTTTATGTTTAACAGAACAGATCCCAGTTAAAATCTATGTATGTTTAAAGAGATCAACACCTTCAAGGGGAGTAATCTCTAGAAAGCATCACTCCCAGTCTTCTGGTTATGACTCAAAACTACAGACAGAAAGCTCTGGCCAGTTCTGCCACTTTGAGGGTGAGTGAGTGTACATACCAGGAGTACTTCATATATTACTACATACTGTATTCTGCTGACATTTTAAATGTGAATTCCTCCTTTTGGGGACATAAAAGGCCCCCTATCCACTTTTACTATATAAAAAGCAAAAAAACTCAAACAAAATTTGTTCAAGGTTACAGTACGTTAAGATTAGGATTCAGCTTTGTATTTATTTATTAATGAAATTGGACGCTAACATATCAGCTATGTTTTGTCAAGGCAAAACATGAACTGAGAGACCCTCAGTAGAAGAAGTGGTAGAAGTGGTTTGATCCATAGCTTCTCCAGTCTGTCTGTCAAAGTGTCCTCAGGCAAGATACTGAAGCCCAAATTACTCCTGATGCAACCATCGGAGTGTGAGTGTGTATGTAATACAGAAAGTGCTTAAAGGGATACAACTGTATGGATGGGGAATGTGGCTTGCACACTGAGTCCTCAGTTAGAGTAGAGCTATACAATTATCAGTCCTTTTATGCTGGACTAAGATGGAGTAAGCTTTGGCCTGCAGTGCACAGGAGCAAGATGAGGAGATGAAAATTTTACCTGCTCACAAGGCCCCCAAAGTTGCTGTGCTTTAATCTGGCTTGGATTTCAGCTCCACTCTGCCCTTTAATTATTTCCATGTCCACTCCATTTGTTAAGTAAAATCCATTCAACAGGCTGACAGAGGATTAAGAGGACTGTGATGTCTCTGACAATGTCGTTTATGTTGTGCATTCTTCTAAACTCCATCTTGACTTGCTAGCTAACCATGACCATGTGTCATTTCCTAATGATCCTAGATTGGCTGGATCCAAAAAACAAACAAACAAACAAAGAGAAAAATACTTCCAGGTTTAAACTGTTTGGATTTTGGGCTTTTTTCTGTTGTCTTTGTTCTCCCCCGTGCTCTGAGATGTACTTTTAATTTGACAAAGATCAACAGGTTAGCAATCCACCGCTGCACATAGACACGGGACGCTCGCAAACATAGACATTGTTGCCATACAAACACTGTATCCTCTGCGAACAAAGAGTGGGCAAATGAAAGCCATCTTCTTGACTTGTTTTAACCTGAACAAAGCGCGTGCACACACATGCATGTGAGCATACACAAATACATACATGTACACAAACACATTTCTGTCCTCACTTGGAAAGCCTCTCAGCTTCTTTTTGCTTTATTCAGTACAAATAACTTCATGGTGGGATAAAAGCACAATGTTTCCAGAAACCCCCCACACTGTGCTTCACTCTTTTGGCCTCATGTTCTCCCTCACTTTTTCCTCTGACCCCCTTCTCTTCTGCTCTCACTCCAAAAGGACATTCTTATTTCATTAGAGGTGGGGTCTAGGAGGCCAGCGGGTAAACAAAACCTCTGTAATCAACAGCAGGACATACACAACCTCAATGAGCCAATCAGAGTCTGTAAGACAGAACCATGGCTAACCAATACAAATCCACACCTGGATGTTTAGAACTCAAAGTTGCCAACTCAAACTCAGCACTTAGGTTCTTGTGGAATGCAGCCTAGCACCGGGACTCAAGGTTATCCATAAGAAACACCAATCAAATCTAGCATACACACAAGCGCCCAGACACACAGATCCCTGGCTATTTGTCTATCGGTGCTGTCATCTCTGTTTGCTCATATTAGGGAGGGCTCACTCAGGGACAGGATATGGGGATTAGGTCTGGCCTTATTGCGCTGTAGCTACATACCACTGAATAGCTCCCATCTGTTCTCCCATAGAGGATGGCTAATACATGTTAGCTGCGCTCGTGCTTTGCACTGCCAGAATAACAGCAGTGGATAGATGAGCAGCACTGATATCGCTAGCCACAACACCACTCTGCACCAAAGGCTAATGTGCCTGGCTTATTCTATTAGATTAGGATAAGAAGAACTAATACACAAGTGCACATACACACGCACTCATGTATACACAGAAGATCATGATATCTGATTGGAGATACTAAACCAGTAGGCTAATCATGGGTCCAATTCCAGATTTACCTTAAGGAAAATGTGTTAGAGCAGGGCAAAGTTAAACCCTAAGAAAGGTGGAGAGAGCAGGAGAGATGGAAAAAAGATGGAGAGATGGAAAGAGAGGGAGAAAGGGGGCAGTGTGGTCTGTTTCATTACGGTGAATCCTGACACTGCTGCATTCTCAGCACACATGGACTGGATTATAGGCTATGTGGGCTGCTCCGCCACTGTATAGCTCACCAACACTCACTTGAACACACATACATGCATACACACACACACGCGCTTGCAAATGCGCACACAAACAACGTGGCTGAAGACACAAACGCTTTGCACTGCAGAAAGGCAAACCATTTGCTCACGCTATAGGACTTTTAATCCCAAAAGCAGTGCTAGGGCAAAGTGCACAACTTCTAAGTTGTTGAGGTTAGAGGCAGAGTCTGCTTGTGATGGTCCACCTGTGGATTACTGGGGGAAAGGAATGAGATGCACTGGAAACTATGAGTATACTATGCAGCCTGGTTTTCTCTCCCATTCCCACATAAATACATAAGGGCCCTTTTGCTTTTTTCATCTCGCTTTCCCTACCTTTGTTGTCCCTCATATGTACGTTTATATGTCTCTTTTAAACCACACACACACATGTATTAGCTCGAAGCAAACCATTACCTCCCTGCACAGACCCCTTTCTGCACGTCTGTGTTCAAAGGGACCCTAAGCCCATGGGGGGGGGGGCTTCGATATAAAACTCCCCAAACAGGAATTATGCTTTATGACTTGACATTCTTCATTTTATGCTTTTTTAGCTTTCAGCCTTGAAAAAAAAAAAATTTCATGACTGTTCTGTGTTGTATTATAATTAGCTACCCCACACACTGGCACACAATAGGGTGGGGTGGTGCGGTAAAACTTTACTATGACTGAAAAAGTGGGGTGCGGAGAGACAGACTCATCCATCTCTGGTTTTTCTCACTGTGTCGTTTTTATCACCTATGCGCCCTGGTATGTTCGCTTTAGGCTGCTGGGTGTATATAGGTCTAATAACACAAAGTTACCTATAGAGCCCCAGAGTGCATGCGCCACACTCAGCACAATCAGCATATGGACACTTCTCTGAAAAGCAGCCGTAAAACTGAATCAAACAACGCTCTTTAGTCAACTGAAATCCCCAAGCAATGGAAAAGTCGGGCTGTATTACACTCTCCTCTGTCAGAGTTGGGTAATGCTGTGGTTATTGTGGTATCATCAGTGTTCCTGGCTAATGGTTACTCAAGCCTACTGAAGAAGCTTATTGTGTATACGATCATTAAAGTATCTGGAACACATGTACAGTATGACACTCTGGCAAGAGCTAATATTAACTTTAAAAATAGCCTAAGGTGTAACAACAGCTGTGCGGAAACTCACTGTGAAGAAACGGATGTGGGTGGTCATGTTGGTGGTCGTCATGCCCATATTCCCTCTTCATCATCCTGTGAGTAAACATTAAAAACATGCATCATCATTCTTATCATCTCCTCATCATTTCATTGTACAAATTCTGGTTTATTGGGTTGAGTCTCATTAACTAACTTTTCTGTCCAGCCTTAAACCCCTGTGACTTAAAATCCAAACAATCCTGCTCATGCTCTCATTCAGAAAAGCTGTGCATGATATCACCATTCCTCAGTGTGATTGTTAGAAACCGATAACTAAACACATAAGGTGTTTCCTTGAGACTGAAACTGTGCAGACAAGAGTCCTGCTAACCAGAAGGCTAATTCACTTAGACACTTACAATATGATAGTTAGCATGACCTGGCAGCTCACTATAGCCAAACCCTTGCCTGCACAATGCTAAAATAGGCTTCAGTAACGCAGAGTCTATGCTAATGTGACACTCCAGCAAAAAAAAAAATACAAAGTCTTGGCTGTACTCCATGGTGGCTTTGGTTGAACTGAGTAGTTGTGACAAGCTCGGTAAACTCAGTAGGCTACATCTCAGCAGCTAAGCTATAGATATAATGGCCTTTCAATGGAACATGCTACGTGCTAAAAGCTAACGTGCAGTGAATGGCTGTGACAGGCCCTGTAAACAGAGCCAGACCTATAACCACTCATTCTGCCAGGTTAAACACGCACACACACATACACACAAACAGGCCAAATACCATGTGCTACTTCTCATAAAGTTGAAGCAGCCAGCATGTTAGGACTTAGAATAAAGAACAACAATCTAAAAGAAAAGGTTGTATAATTCTGTCTCTGATAAACACTTTATGGCTGCTTTCTATTTCCTTCCGAGGCTATTGCCAAGCATCTGGCAGCGGTGCTGGCATGCCTAAATGAGAGCAACATGAACGCAACATGCCCGTCAAACTGCACAGACTCCATGCTGAGACACAAACCTAGGGTGCTAAATCCACATCCTGTGCATGTCACCTCAGAGTATTTTTCACTTGTCCTCTCACTAACTCCATTACTAATTAAGTAGGGGCCTGGGAGTACAGTTAGAGGATTGGTTTGAACTTAATAACTGTGGCAATGAGATCTGAATGAGATGTGGTTTTGGCTCCTTGGAAAACTTGAAAGTGTATTCTCGTGTTTGTGTATCCAACATGCCAGCGCATGGATGTGTGCTCACGCGTCTTAAATTTGCAGCGCGTATGTGTCTGTGTGTGAGCACGTGCAAATGCAAAAAAAAAAAGTGCATGTGTGGTCACTGGTATGTTATTCATGGCACTAGCTGTATCTTGGAAAAGCATTGTGGTCTCTAGGGTGAGCACGGAGAGCCTCTTCATCATCATTATCATTATCATCATCAATCATCCTTCAAGTGGCGTTCCTGGACCCGGCAACGGACTGAACCACTGACCTAGCCACACTTGTTTATTATAACTGAAATGGGAATGACGGAGGAAAAGAAGGGACAGTAAGGAAATGAAGGAAATGGAGAAAGAGAGATGTCACATGACATTAAAGAAGGAAAAGACAGAAATTGGTGGAGTGGATAAATCATGAGCAGAGGTAAAACAATATTAACTAGAGGTGAGATAGAGAGAGACAGAACAAAATGTTTTAAGGGAAAAAAAGCATAACTAAACATGTCAGTTAAACTGCAAGGAGGCAAAAGAAATGTGAAGACCAGTGTTTGGAGATAAACACTATGACCTCAGGGAAGTCAAGTAAATTGCTAAAGTTTCCCATAAGGTCAAAGATCAGAAATGAGGAAAAAACAATGAGGTGGCATATCTGACCTCTGTCAACAGGGTCTGCTTGTCATTTTAAATTGTGTGTTTGACACAAGGGTACAAAAAAAATCCTAAATGCAGAACATGAAGGTGAAGATATAGTCATGATTGACACATTCGTGTTTCTCTTTTGTGGCAATGTAACCAGGGCAAAAAACTAGCATTAGACATGATTTATCTTTTTTTCAATTAAAGTTATAAAAAAAGAAAAGGAAAGCAACCCTAGCAAGGCTATTATCCTTCATCCTTTTTCAAACATGGTAAAGAAAAAACACTTGGAGCAGATGTGCAACAATAACAAATAACATATAAACAGGGAAATGAACTCTGTAAAACATCTGCAGCTGGACGGTCTGCACACTGGCTAAATCGTTATAAGCATCCAAGTAAAATCAGGATCTAAGTAAGTAACATCAGCGTTTTAAAAACTGGAAATGTCTTTCAAAATATAAAACGCGTCCCCCGCGATTTCCTTCTGCTAGTGCCTTGTCCTGTCACGACACTGAAAACCGATGGCGTCTGTTGTTGCTAAATTTTCCCTGAGTCATGACTGAGGCCAGAAGTTAGCATCTGAATTTCAGAGAGACAGACATTTCTCCCATTCCACTGCGTTCTTTTGTCTCGTGGGCTGCAACTGGCCTGACATGCTGCCACTTTTAGTTTAAAGTGAGTTTTTACAAAGTTTACACAACGCGGTGATCTGTTTGACGTCAGACTTTGCAAAACCATTAAAATGTGTTTGAATAGCAAAGCTCGCAAGAACAGACATTTCCAAGGAAACGGCAACAACTAGTTTCCAAACTTCAGAGAATGATTTTTCATCGTTACAGCAGAGAAAACTGCTATCACACATTTCACGATTTTTTTGCTCTAATCCAAGGTCTAATCTGCTCTCTGTGAACATTTTCCTATTCCTTTTCTTATTCTTGCACATTGCATTTTAATCTTCGGCTTTCGTTTTCCCCCAAACGCCACACCGGAAGGATGAGCCATCGCGGTTCTCTTGTATAGACATAAAAATTCACCCCTTAATAGTGAGCATAATCCAGCCAATTGCCACAGATTTATGACTTATTTTGTTATTCTGTACATTCTTAACAAGATTTCCCAGAAACCCTAATAATACTTTTTTCACAAGCTGTTTTCAGTCCAGCTTGAAAAAGTTGAAATATCACTTGCAGAGAGGTACTGTTTCATATGTCAAACACTATAAACACTGTTGCAGTAAAACTGCGCTGGGTAGTCATACTGAGGCAAAGATATTTATAAGTACAAAGTGACGTGGAGTAATGTGTGATAGTAAAAACGAAACCCCTGCTGTTCACAGTTTAGTAGAAAGTCTACTGTGGCTGCAAGTGATACAAAGAAACAATGTGGTTTAATAGTGTGGTAATATTTTACCAAGGCAAATTTAAAATATAACATAACATAGAGAACACAAGCAAGGTGTTAAAGTAGTGCTTGTGGGATTACAAGGTGGTTTCAGTGGAACATAGTCTACATTCCTATAGACTTTCTTCAAATATAGATTTAGACTGAACACACTGCAACTGCTTGCATGTCCGACTTGTATATATAATATATAACTAATGTATTTTAGATTCATAGGCGCTAACAGCAAAAATGTATTCAAATCCCTACATATTGCTTAGGTATGTGTGGGGTAATGCATGGATACAGCTGTGTTCTTTGAAGCATGTGCGTGTGTGTTTAGTTACTGAATGCAGGGGATGCCCAGTGCATGGTTGATTCCATTTTAGAAAGAGGTTTGAGAAATATGTATAGTATATAAAGATGCAATAATGCATATCGAATAGAACAAACAAAATTCGAGTCAGTGGAAATCCCCAGGTATTCATCTTAACCCTCCCACTATCTACCACGCGCATACATCTTCAGAGTTTGGAATCCCCCCCAATCAGTGGCTGAAAAGAGCTGTGATGAGTTTAAATTACATGCAGAATACAAGAAGTTTTTATCAGCCGGTGCTGTGGCAGTCATCATCTCCGTCTTTCTTTGAAGATTCATCTCTCCTGTTAGTGGTTTCGTGTGGTTACATAACATCAACAAAGGCTCAGGTGTGCACTTCTGCATGCGTCTGTGAATGCATACCTACAGGCAAGCACATGCTTATGCACATTTAGACTTTTTTTCAGGGAAATATACAGAAACTCTGGGCTACTAACAGAATCAGTTTGTTCTCCGTTAACGCTGTTCAAACAACCAAATTAAGTCTGTCCTCAGGCAAGGCTGGATATGAGCGTGAGTGAGAGATAAATGATACATAAACTAATCTCACATAGAAATACCTTCAATCAAAAACACTCATTTGGCAGGTGTCCCCTTCAGGCCTATTTTTCTAAATGATATAAATAATTTTGGCAAGAAGAAATGGAATTGAGAGAGAAAAGACTGAGGGAAATAGAAAAGGGAAATTTCATGCTGTCAGTTCTAACCACAACTGACTCGTGGTGCAATGACAAATATGAAATTTAAATTGCTTTTAAAATCATGAAGGCGAGAGCCTACGTCACGTCAACCTGTGTAAACAGCTCTCAAACTGAACTGATTTCTCTAGACGAGTGTGCTCATGCTGACCTGCTCCATAGGGGGTCGGTGGTTGGCGTGGGGGGGTGCTCTTGGCAAGCTTCGGTGATGGACATTTGCTGGGTGCATGTGGTGCGAATGATGAGGGTGATGCTGGGGATGGATGTAATCTTCCTCGTAGTTATCAGCTATCATCTTCATTCTGCTTTGAGTCTGCGAACAAAAAAACAAAACAAAACACAGAGATAAACAACGAAAATTTTAACACGTATAATTATAACAACCACAGAATAGGCCATTTTTCCGCAGCAGTGCTCATTTGTTTTTTGAAAATATTCTCTGGGTCATAGACTGATTAGGTTGAGGATTTTTTTTGGGGTGGGGGTGGGGGTGTTGAAAACCGTTGAAGATGTTACAAACTTTGCCGCTAACGACATTTGACAGGTCATAAATTGAGTGAGTCGGAGCGCCTGATGAAAAAGTCATAAGTCTGTCAAATGTCATCCATAATGTAGATTATCATTTAATTGGATTACACAAATCCTAGTAAGAACAGTTAGTTAGTGTTTTGTGTTTTGCCCAAGGCCACAGCCGTTCTGGCCTGCACGAAGCAACCTCATTCTAGATGTCACTGATTAAAATTACACTCAAATATGCATCTCTCTGCATGTCTGTAAATGGGTATGACTAAGTGTCCTTTGTTTGAGTTTATGTGCATCTGTGTGTATTTGTGTGAACGTGGAATAGGCTGTCATGCTGCCAACATCATTGCTTTGGAGAGAGATAACAGCCTAGCCTGACTAACATTAACAATCAGCATGACTGCAGTGAGGCCAGCTGTCTGATAGATAGACAGAGACAGAGTGGGTGCAGATATATTGACAGGCTCAGCTTTATTCCCTTAACTGCAGATATTTCCTCTGAGGGCAGACATGATTGCAGAGGTGGGATGAAGATGACTGAAAGATATGAAGATGTTTCCCATCCAAGATGTTACAGTCCCCTTTGTTTAAATGAGAGACAGTCATGGCAGGCAGAGGCAAAAAAAGCTCGAGTCAGCTGTGAAGATAGGAGGGAGATGGTGTTACAGTAGTTAGAGGCCTGGGGACATTGCTGCTGAGATAAGAAGCTGAGGCCTAATGACTGAGGAAACGAGCCAGTCAGGATCACAGGAGCGGATGTGGCTGGCATTAAAGAGGTTAGCAATTAGTTTAAATCGCAGAAGAGCAGCTCAGATAAGGTGAGAACCTCTGACACTGTGGTGAGAGAGGCAACAAGGGTACAGATGAAAAGGAGGAGGAGGGTTCAAGTAGACACCAGACCAGTGGTTAGAGGTGTTAAAGGCAAGATTGAGGTGTACAGCCCTCTATGACCTCAGGTGTTGACATTAGCAGGTGTGACTGGGCAGGACTGGTCTCAGTTCAACAGAGCTGACACCTGTCATTTAGGCTAGGACAATGACTATCATATATGCTGCAGCTGATGAAACTACTGCACTGATATGGCTTCCACAATACTTAATAACATGGTTTAAAATCTGTGTTGCTTATTCTAATGTTCAAGACTGATATGCAGCAAAAAGAGTAACATAGAAATATATATATTTGTCACTGCTGCTAATTTAATAGGAACCTTATTATTTGTTCCTCTTCATCTAATAACAACCATATTTGGTAGAAGCTAGAACTCTAAGATTGTGTGTGCATGTGTGCATGTGTGTGTGTGTGTGTGTGTGAGAGAGAGCACATATTTAATATTTAATGACCTGAGACACAAACACCAACGAATGACGTGATGAATTGCTTCTGGAAGAATCTGGTTGTGTGGTCAGGACAGCCCACATGTGGCCATATAAGTTTATCCAAACAGACACACACACACACACACACACACACAGACAAGAAAAGTCACTCATCTGCTCTCTTCGTACTGATGCATTCCTGCATGCAAGCGCAAAGAAGGTGTCCACACATAAAATGCCTGAGAGGTTGAATGTGTGTGTTTTAATTAGTGTTAATTAGTAGCTTTGCAAGGTAAACAGCACAGTAATGGCCTCCAGGTTTGCTTGTAGATCAGGCAGTCTCGAACAGGCACAGGTGGCACTACTGGGGGATAGAGTTCTTTACTGACACCTCTAACCAAAACAGACGTGGGCTGTACCTGTGCAGTGTGTGTGTTTTTTTGCATGTGTTATAACGTGCAGCTGCTGGGCCAAGCGCTGCGATGACGGCTGCTGTGCTCACAGCTGCATCCCAAACCTCAATCCAAGCCCTCCGTAAATCACAGTCCTGCCCTGATTAGAGAAAGGCTGTGTTAACACATATGGACACAAGAGGCTGACAAGAAAGGACTTAAATAAACAGGCAGCTGGCGAAAGGCTGCACCATTTTCACAACATTTATACACGCTCCTTTTTATCAGCATCTGGGTGTATTTGCGTATGTGCAACATTAGTAAAAACAGAACAGGGACCCAGCTCTAGGCAGGCAAATAGTCTTACACAAGTCAGCCTTAATGAGAGGATGGATGCTCAAGTGCAAAAAAAAAAAGAAAAAAAAGAAGGCGAGGAAGTCACAGAAACACATGAGAATTCTCTGTTCTCAGCTTCACAGCACCACTGATGTGTGGCCATTTATCACCTGGCTGCAGAGTATTCCCACATGGGGACACATTTGTTCAGACTCTCTCCTCACAAATCTTAGCGCTACACTCTTCGTGTGTGTCTCTGTGTTTGCAAATGGGTTCGTCTGTGCTGAAAAAGGTCTTTGCCTCAAAGGGATGCAAGTCCAATGAAAGAAAAGTTTGTCTTCGAGCACGTGCCTTACACACACACACATGCACACATACACACATATGTAGTAGATCTTGAAAAAGAGGGATATGGGGAGGTCAGACGGGGCAAAGCTATCTGTAAATCTATCTGCTGTGTCAAGATCAATTTTCTCCTAAGAGACTTCGAGTCCCATAATTCTTTGGCATTTCCTGGTCAGTTTCCTTCCGACACTTGCAGTTAAGGACCTGGGCACAGCACCCTATCCTGATATGTGTGTCAATGGGTCAGTGGACAGACAGCTTGTGTGTGTGTGATGTTGAAGAACATAACCTCCAGAGAGCTCATTTTGCAAAATGGAATGAACCAAAGTAATGCAGGAACTACTTACCTTACGACCTCCCTAGCATAATAAATGAGAAGGTGTTGCATTTTTAGAGCTCTTGCTCTGTGTCTATAGCACTGCAGTTAGCTCCAATATTTACAATTTACATGCGCATGCATGTTTAAAGACTTTAAGTAAAGACTAGTTGCATGTACGAAATAGAAGAAAGCATGCATGTGGAATGCCTCGTCATCAGCTTTCCCTCACTTTTCTTCTTCACTTGTACCCCTTTGTTCTTGCCCTAGGCCTACAGACCACACCGTTGCAATTAGAGCTCATCGCATCATCAGGTGTACTGTAACTGCTAGTTACCCAACGGGAAAACATGACGAATCCAATGGCGATTAACAGATAATAGGCTTTCCTTGAAATTCCTCAAATGGAATTGCACCCCCCCCCGAACCTCTTTCCCGTTTACGAGGCACAAACAAACATAGATTTGCACTTAAATGCACAACCAGCCACTGCATCTGTTGACTTTTAAATGCACCATCTTTCCCAGAAGCCCCTGTGACTCAGGAGATCGTATATATGGACTCCCTGCTGTTAGCTCATTACTATTAACATTCATGTTAGATCAGTCACTGATGTGGTCTGACTAGACCTTAATGATCCACATACTTCTCTCAGTCCCGTGTCGTACTGCGAGCCTGGGTAGGATGGGAAATAGGTGAATGTGTGTAGGTACACGTGTGTTCTGGGATTTATCTCTGTTTCACCGCAAGATGTCAGACAGAAAAGTCTGCTAGTGATTCACCGGTGATACAAACATACGTGTGCGACTTCAGCGCATGTAATCACTCGGGCTGCAACATGACTGTTGAGGGAACAGCTCTGCGTATGTGTTTACGTGCCTGGATCTGGAATCACAGCTTCTGCTTGAGTGACTTTGCTTTTGATGACTAAATGCAATAAGTGTGGTTAGAGGCGTGGAACTTTCCGTTAACTACCAGGAATTATTAACATCTATCTGTTCCTAGTTTTAAAACTCTAAACTCTTCCCATGAGGTATCTTTAATGTAAGCAACCATGATCTGCAGCAGGTTTGAATCTAATGTAAACGATCATGATCTACAGCAGGTTTTAATTTGTAGCCCTGCTTTGATTAGCAATGCCAGAATCTGTTGTAAAATGTGACCAAAAGGCAAAACAAATAGCTTTGTAGTTAAATATGGTGGATTTACCTGCTGTTTGAGCTGGTGCATGAGCCTGTCCTTCTCCCTCTTCAGAGCCATCACTTCCTCCTGGGCTTTCTTGCGTTTGGAGGAGGATAATTCTAGCAGGGCGATGTTGGCATCCTTTTCACTGATGGCTGCAAGCAAAGCCTGCTGCCTGACAGGGTGAGAAAAGGAAAAGGACTGTACTGACTGATGGGTAAAGTGCTAACAGCATGTCACGTCACGTTTTTTAATATTTAGAACACAGACAGGTGTCGACTACAGGAAGCTCTACCGCAGCTGTGGGTCTGTGCGCATATAGAGATGTCACAGGAAGCCCACTAATTCCAGCGCTCCTTAAACTCAGACAGAGATTCCACAGAAAAGAAGCAGACATCTTTGAAGTGGTCTGCTAAGTGTAGTATTTGTGGTACCTTACTATGACTCATGAGCATGTAATAGTGTAATAGGACGTAATGGAGCAGACTGAGGAGGATATGACATCTTTCTTATGTCACCCCTGGTTCCCACAGTGTCTGTGTGTGTTTGCATGTTTGTGACTGTGTACAGAGGGGGTGGCTTCAAATGACTGTCCACAGGTGCAGGGGGGCGAGGAGGACATACCACCAAACTTTATCATACACACAACCAGATGTACTAATTTAATCCCACAGAGCTTGATCTTGCATAAAGTCTGTGTCTTTGGGGAGGATCAGTGGTGACTGTCTTCATCATAGTCATCAGCAGGATGTGTTTAATCTAAATTTGTGACTAACAAATTCTGTTTTCCCATTTTGGTAAGAACATTCAGAAGCATATACATTCTCACAGTCAGCCAGCCATGGACAAACCTCTGCTTTGGCTCTTTATGTTGTTTTCTTTGACAAAAATAAAAGATAAATGGCAAAAAAGAATGTCGAAACACACTTTCCTACAAAATACACTTAACTCATTTTATGATTTTTTTTTGTCTTCATCTTTTGAAAAGTTTGTCTGAATGATCATCAGACCACACCAGATCACCGGTTCATACCTTCAGTGTAGACACTTAAGTTATTTTAAGATGAATTCTCCAGACTGTTAAAGAGCATTTGAAATTAAGAGGGCATTAAACAAGCACGCCGAGGTCATCTGTGGGTTTGTGTGAGGTGAAAGGTAGAGGAAGAGAAAGGAGGGTGCGTTAAAAATACACTTCGGTCTTTATTAAAAATTGACCTGCATTAGGGTGTTTTTATTCCATGATTTAAGTCCCTGCAGAAATAACTAAATTACGAAAAATAAACACGCTGAACTCAGAATAAAGTCCTGCTGGCCTGGGACTCCACATTTGATGTTTTTAGTGCAATTATCTGCATGCCGCATCTGGATTCTGGATTCTCCCATTCAGGGCCATTAATAGCTCTTTGTGTATTGGTGTGTACTTGTATGTTGTGCATGTGTTTGCGTGTGCATGCATGTGGGTTCTGACATGGATTGGAGCAGCTAATCACACCATTAATCACAGCGCAGGACCAAAGTGACACTTTTCGTCTCCCCACACCTCCAGTGTTTTTCCTTTTAATGCTCACTGTAATGGGAACACACACACACACACACACACACACACACACACACACACACACAGACCTACATAAGACTTGTACCAGAGCAAGTGCCTTAGACTGCAGGCTTATTTTTCTTGAGTTGGCCATTCTTAGTCTAAATCAGCTAAAGAATTCTCAAAATTTAAATAAATAAATACATAAAAAGTCCATATAGAATACTCTATTTATAAAATCCATCCTCATACAGTTCACCATTTCAAAGCTTAACAAGCTTGATGAATTTTGGATTTTAAAGAATGGCACAACAGCAGTGCCCATTTCGATACTTTTTCTTTGGCTGAGTTAAATAGAGTGAAGAGGTGATGAACAGAGTCACATATGGGCAAGGAATGCAGCACAATATGTCACTGATCATAAACACAGTGTCAGATTAACGGCCAAAGCCTACATGCAGGATGGCCATCTTTACACCACATTGCCAGACATGGAAGCTCAAAAATATTGAACCACATCCAACTAGCCTCACAGCAAACTCCTCCTATCTCATTTAAGATAAAGTTCACACAGACGGAGCTGCAGAATTTTATCTTTACAGGTCAAAATGCTACAGTAAATAGAGCATGAATGCTTAAATGCAATATTATTGCTTTTTAACTGCACAGCATAGCCACCATTAAGAATGGGACTTTCTACAGTTTAAATAGTTGAAACACAGGGCAAAGCCAGGATGGCACAAGAGAAGAGCGCTTTTAAAAGTTCAGGGAATCAACCCCACTTTTTTGTGAATGTATCTGAAAATGCAGAGAGCCACCACTTTCTGAGCACTTCATTTATTCTGTTGAATAAATATTTGTTTTCTGTTATTATAATAATAACAAGGATGGATTTTCCTCCAGAAAAAAATGTCCTATAATTCTCTTCAGTTCTACTTAAATTCAGTCATTTTAGACATTATGTCAATGCAGCAATGAAACCCTTAACTCAAATATAATTACAGTGTGTGTCAAATTACAGCTGAAACGTGGCATATGCTGCTGTCTTTGAGGAAATAGTTGTCACTTTCATTACACCTGCATTCCCCTACGTCAGTACACAGTACTGACGTCCCAAGAGAAAATTGCTGATCGAACCCGAGATGCTCTGCGCCCAACAAAATGAAACCTCTGAACCAAAGTGGCTGCCATGGTTCAATGCAAGCTAAATCGTTTCCAGTCTCTAAATTAACAAAGCGCATTACAGTGCCGTCTCCTTGTGGGTGCTCACTAAGTGGTGCTGCGGGATTCTGCTGAGCGATTTCTTCCTAAAACAATAAAAAAGGGGCATTATTGTGATTAGTCTGCCTGTAAACCTTGTCTCCCACATCCTCAGTCGGTGATTGTGTGTGTCTGTGTGTGTGTGTGCGTGTGCTGATTAGTATTACTAACAGTCTTTGAACCTGAATCACACTGGAGTATTTAATCACATCTAATTTAAGTGGCCATTTGGCCTCAGTTATTGAACAGACCTGCAATGTACATTAATCTAGAAGACAGGATTCATCTGTCAGACACAAGCACACCCCACACACAAAGACAGATGCGCGTACTCTATCTGCTGGCTGATCTTGAGTGGGTGAACCCTCTTTCTTTCCTCCTCTCTTGTCTTACTCCCTGCTTAACTTTGACTTGGCCTGTCCCAGACAAACAAAGGATTATCTTCATTTCCCCCCCAATTGAAAGGGTGACAATGAAATGGTTTTTCATGACAAACTTGTGATTAGTCTTCATAAAAGTCAAACCCCAAGCATTGGAAGGTCATGAGGTACGCTAATAAAAGGACGTATAAATCCAACTGCTGGATCCCTGGTGTCAAAAAGCTCCTCTGTATTTTAGCTGACATGATAAACACGATGCTCAGACAAACAACTGCGCAGCCTTAAATAAAGATCTCCCATTGCTCAACTATAGTTTTGGTATTGTGAGAAAAAATGCGAGGTTCTGCAGAACAGCTGAACTGACATTTTATTTATAAGGGGTGAAATTCTCAGCTCGGCTACAACATGTGATTCCAATTGAACCTTCATGGTCCCTGGGACATATTGAGACATTTGAATCTACAGAGGTGGGAGATGGATGGCTAAAGTACATGACTGTGTGATGTGAAGTGTGTGTGTGTTGGGGGGGAAGGGGGCAAGACAATATAGAAAGAAAAAGTGAAAGAAGAAGAAGTTGAGATGTGAGGCACAAGGAGACAGAAGAGGTGATGAAGATATCTTCGAGGTGGAGCTGCTGCTCAGAGCGCTTTATAAAGGCACGCGGTACACTGTCAGGTCAGGCAGATTTCTGGGAGACAAAAGGGGTTAAGATGGGGTTAAGAGTGAGCATGAAACTGGGTACGTTCGCACATAGGCACATCAAAGAGTGAGGTTTTGATGTGAAGAGATACCGTGGAGTTGGAGAGAAGGGATGCCATACTCAATGTGTCAGTGAAAAAAAAACAAACAATAAAAAAGATGGCAAGAGATGAAGGTAGCAGAAGAAAGGGAGTACGTGTTTGACAAGACTGAGTGCCACCTGTGTTGCATGAGAGAGTGTAAAGAGGGAAGAAAAGAAGGGGAGAGGAGAGGAGAGGAGGAAGGGAAGAAAGGAGCAAAGGTAAAGATTTAGGAGTCCCAGCATACCCTAAATCAGCTCAGCGCACTGCATGTTGTTATTCCTAGGTGTCACGGTTGAGGGATATGTGTTTATAATTTGTGTTATGACTTACTTGAAATTATGAGTGTGGAGAGTCAGCCGGACAGAAACAGATGCGTCTGTGCGATGCCCAAGGGAACCATCAATACTGTCTACCCCTAAGTGCAGTGTGTGCATGTGCTGCATATTCATGTGTGCATGTATTTGCCTGTCCATAAATGCATTTGTGCTTTCATCTCCATATGTGCATGTATGATGTATTTTGTTTGCAAGAACACGGGGAGTCCACTAATATCTGCTCCCAAACCATCTATTATGACGTCTTCCAGTTTGCGATCATGCCTTTCCACCACTTAACTGTCCGGCTCTGCAGAAACATTCCTAGGGCATTTTATGGCGGTTTCTTGATTGTGGGTGTGTAAAGGTGCAGCACAAGTCTGGGGGCCCCTGTCTAGGCAGTACTAGAAGCCTGTGGTGAGAGCAAGCAGAGGACATGAGAATGGGGCATGGTTGAGTGACACTATTATTTATGGTCTTGGAGTCATGTGTTATTTACAGCTAAGAAGGTAGGGAAAATGTCTATGTCCAACATAAAACACACGCTCAGCCTACATTTGGTAAGCTTTCTGCAAAGCCAGTTGAGAGGGTAAAGCCGTGTCTTAACTTTAAATGTGGGTAAAATTTATTTTTATGAGGTCCTAGTTTTGGCTGCCTTGGTTTGGATTAGCTCCATGCTAACCTGTAGCAGCTAACCTGCAGCCACATGCAAGATCCACCTATTATCCGCTTCCTTTTGTATGCTCGGACGGATTTAAGCCTTTATTTATCTTAATCTACAAGGTAGGATTTATCCAAACCCACCACAAATAAAACTTGCATGACTGTCTTATTTGTTCCTTTGGAGCAGTTGCTTTATGTATATAGGTCATTACATGTAAATTGTGAGCTTCAAATTTCACATGCTAACCTTGAGCTGCGCTTCCCAAGAAAAAACCATGACAGCAGATGGTTCTCCCAGAACTAGACCAGGTTATGTGTGTTTTCACTTCACTAATAAAATATACAATGCACTTACTCTGCTAACCCCCACTCCCACACTAGTGCTCTGACTGGTGGGTGGTGGTGGGAGTCTAATTGAAAGAGTATGTATCAGTTTTACAGCAACAAGAGGGAAAATACGAGGGGACAAAAATCAACAAATCTGCCAAAACTAGCCAAATGTTTAGAGTTGGAGCAGGGACGAGGAGAGATGGCTGACTGCTCCCAGAGATGAGCAGGACCAGACGGCCACCACTGCATTCCAGAAAGAAAGAGGGGGGAGAGAGATAGAGAGACCCAGACGGAGAGGAAAAGAGTGCGGGAGACCAGGTGGCTGTGTGATTGCAGACAAGGAAGATGAAAAGTGCATTCGGTCTTGAAACAAAGACTTGCAAAGGCATCAAAAAGAAGCAAGAATGTAAATTAACGTTAATGCCAAGTTGAGGTGGCCGTATATTTTCAGTGCTGTTTGTTTGTTTCTTTATCTCTCTTACAGACAGATAGAAAAAATACCAAAGTACCAAGGTGTGTTTCGTAAAACTCGATGGAGGGTGACTACACTCGATATAATAACAATATCTGTCTCATATCTGTGCATAAAGTGTGAACCTCTACTCAGGTTGATTGCTTAGAATAACAACTGAGAACAAGGGACCTCATTCAGAATCAGAGCTCAAGCACAAATCTGTGAGTAAACCATGAGTACAAACCTTTCACGCACAAATGTGCATGAAATTATTTGTGCTCTACAAACAAATCTATCACAATCCTGCTTTTGGATTTAAAAAGCTACTGCTAGTATTTACTAAAAAGAGGCAAAGTGTCAGTTTTGCAACTCTAAGGTATTTTTGTGGGTGGCCTTATTTTATATCGTATTTGTAGGACTTATAACTTTTATACTAAACTTAACTGAGTGTCAGAGGAAGGAGGAGACTCCAATCACAGCATTTTTTAACAGATATTTCTTTGACCAGTATATGCATCACTGAAATGAACTGACTGAATCACTGTTTAGATACTAACGCATCATTACCTGCAGAACATTCATCTTCTGTCGGTGCATTTTTGCAATTTTGCCAATGTGTTAATTTGACAGACTTAGTAATCCTATTGTCTTAATACTCAAGAATATGGATGTTTTTCAATAATTGCCATGAATTTCTTGTCTATCCCCACAGATCAGGTATTTCTTGTCCTCCACCAGTTACCATCTTTTTCTTATGATCGGTTTTTCTATGTCATCTTTACTGTCAGAAATCTTCTTTGTTGTTCTTTAGCCAAAGTGAGTGTTTCAGGGTAAACGATATGCTGTACCTCTGTCTTTTTTTTCCAAGCCTGAGTCTTGGTTTTATTTTGTTTGTTTTTTCTCAACCATCATCACTTTGGAAAGGTATGTCTTTTCTGGCATCCAACACCGACACCACATTTTCAGACCTTCTCCTTCTTTTTTTTTCTTAGTGTTGCAGTTTTCTCTCTTGCAACATCCACTTTCTTCCCTTCACCCCGAGGTAAACGTGTTTCTTTTTATAGAGAAACGGGGGGCGTGACAGTATGCAGCTAGTATGCAGACTGCATGAGCATGCTGATTTATTTGGCGTGATTGATCAGAATGATTCACTAACACCCACATGGTCGTAAGAACAAAACTGGTCAGTGCACACGGTAATAATTTTGCATGTGCAGTTATTTTTTGCACAGGTTAGGAACATACCATGCACATACATACACATATTGGTGAATGAGGCCCAAGGAGAACAGCTAGCCTCTCTAATGCTATAAGATGCCTACCAATATCTCAAAAACACTTCAAAAGTAAATTAGGGTTTGATGGGTTTTCTATAAAGGTACGTGGTGGAACCTATTCTTTCCAAAAAATAGCCAGATGCAGTGAGCTTGGATGTGTATCCCACCATCTTATTGTAACAATAAAGTTGCAAAGTTTGTACAAATCTTAAACTTGTCTGCCCACAGCAAACAATCAACTCTATAGATGGCAATCAACAGAGCAGACAAACTTAGCTGAACATATCCTGAATCTTGCACTTTAAAACCACACAGATCTAAGACGAGCATCAATCTGCACTTTTTAGTATTAAAGCAAATGAATGTATTGAATAAAACATTGAACTATTATTTTATAAATACAATCACAAAACAGCTAATTGCATTATATCTGCTCTGTTATGTCCGGCCTTATTTTCTCACCTTGTGGTGATCAGCTAAGTCCCAGGCAAATTAGTAATGTTGTTAAAACAAAATCTTTTCTGGATAGCTCCATGTGTGCCCATGTGAGCTTGGCCAAGTGAGTTTGTGTGCAGGCATAGATTTCCCAGTGTAACTTCATTGTGTATGTGTGATAAAGACACACTCCATATCAGATAAGTCAAAGCTTTAACCAATCACAAGAGCTGTCTGACACTAGGGCCTGCCTAGCTTCTAACTTAAACCTACTAATAGCAGAGCAGGGCTTTCCATTCGCTTAAAGGGAGGTTTGTTCTGTCTTTATTGTCATTCAGCTGACTGACTGACAGTGTTTCCCCAAGGCGCAAGAAACAAGGCAGGAGGCTGTACTGTACCACACACGTGTAAAGCTCCTCTGTCTCGCACACAGACACAAGTACAGGCACAGACACACATACACACAGCAGCTGGATTCTTTAAAGCTGCCTGTCATCTGACAGAGAGGTGAGGGTAAGAGAATGAGTAACATAGCTTCAGTCACACTACTGTAAGGAGACACACACATTCACACCTACACAGAGGGAGGGAGAAGAATGCATGCATATGCAATAATAAAAAGTGTACTATCAGTGTATAAATAGTTATATGTTAAGGCACTCTCTTCTTCAGCATCATAATATGAAACTGTACATAATGCACATAGAAAAAAAACTGTTTTATTTTTTTTTCATATGCAACAATAAAAGCCACCTTGATTTCCTCAATACAAAATACCAATCATTCATTGATTAAAATTGTTTTGGAAAATGATTCTTTTCAGGATCCCCATGACATTTTCACATTTCTTCTAAAGTGTGTGCAACCCTCTGCAATCAAAAATCATTCATCTGCTGCAAAGTTAGAGCTAAGCTAGAATCCATTGATAATTATTGCTTAACCATTTTCCTTTTCTTTCTGCACCAGATCTACTCTACACGGTCTTTAAAGTCAGCTGAAAACTCCAAAGAAACACCTTCTGCATTGCGTCATTTAAATGCTGTCTTTATGGCCTTGTATGTTCCACTGCATTATAATAACCCTCTGTCCAACAGATCATCACAGGCCTTTGGGCAGGAAATATCTTTTTCTCTTTCTCAGGCCTCATTCCATCACTCCTTCTCTCCTCCCTTTCTCTTCCTAATCAAAGAGAGGAGCAGTTCTTTACAGAAGAGAATAGAATTACCTCCGCCATGGACTTGGACCTCTCTATTATTCGGTATCTCTCTCCCTCTATCATTCTCTATTCTGCTCTGGCGTGCCCTATACTCACTCCAAAGTGGGGCTAAATATTAAGTTCAAGGAGGTTACGCAAACACGTTGAAACAGCCATCCTTGGCCTAAATATTACCCTCAACCCTTCAATTACCCGCCTTGCTTTCCTTTCTCCCCTCATTCCCCTTGCCTTTCCTGTCCTCGGCATGGGTTCTCTCTCACTCCGGTCATCTAACTTCAGCCTGGAAATACAGTGCGCACTCATGACGCGGGGCCAAAAGGCCTTAAAAATGTCAGGGGCAGAGAGTCCAACATTGTGGTGCACTATAACACATACACACATACAAAGCTTCACCCAAAATACACATGTATACACAAACCGATGAAAGACGGGTCCACAAAACAGTGAGAGCGAGTACCCCTGGCGTATTTTCTCTGAGTTCCAAATGCAGGCCCTGGCGGTGGACCACAGCTGAACCACAGCCGACATGCGGTGGAATGGGAGGCCACCACACTCACTTCCCTTAAAGAAGCAATAGACACGCACATGCACACACACAAACAAGGGATCACAAAAAGACATAGGCATTAAATCAGACACACACACATGTTCAGCATTTTTCTGGACAGGACTGTCATGACGATAGGTCCGTGTTTAAAAAGCAGTTTGAGGTGAAGGGACAGATCTGTATGGGCTGTTTCCCACAATGCTTTGCCAGACAATTACACAACCCAATTAATGTGGTTACTACAGCACAGCTAGGACTTTACTCTAAGCAAACTGTGTATGTACGTGTGCGTGATAAAGAAGATGTGTGTACTCTCCTTTGGCCGGTATTACTCTCAGAATTATAGCTTTCGTTGGAGCTTACACTCGTCTATTTCCCGTCACTGTGTAAAGGACACACAAGGTCACACTAACATTCACCCCACACTCCATCAGCCAATCGGAGTTATTTCCAATCACAGCCACATGAGCTCAGGGATTATAAAAGCTGCATAACTAGACTGTGCTCTCTACTAAAACAGCTCCTTTCAAAGAATTAACAGTAAATAAATGCTGTGACAGAGTTGTGTTTTACGAAACCGGTTATGAAATTTAATTACATAGAAGTAATGAGTTGTACCCATATACATCATAAAATATGGGGCCAGACAGAAAGTCTATGAAATATACAAATGTACACACACAGGGGTCTAGGTGAGGGTGTTGATTAGAAGAGTTGTAGCCAGGTCTGGACAAGTCTGCTGTATATTTAGACAGATCAGTGAGGATCATGGGATCAAAGGGAAACATGATTACTACCTGGCCTTCTGATTTAAAAAAAAGTCACTATTATTTCCCAGTCAGTAAAAACAGGAATACATATTTCAGCATGTTCTCTCTATGACTCTCACGCACACACACAGGCATGCACATGCGAAAGCACACACTCAGACAAACTCATGGGATTCAGCATTTGCAGACACAATGACTTGCACCAGTGCACAATGGACACGCAGGTAGACACAAGAACACACCTACATACACAGTCTCACACATACAGACACATACAACCACGCCGCTCTGTAATCTGGGTAATTTGTACTTTGAAGCTAGTGTAGACAGATGATGGCCTCTGGGACATTTAGTCTGTTGTGTCACTGAATGTGCCTGTTCGCCAGTTGGTGTGAATTCCCAATAGACACATCCCCCACCCGCTACCTCGAAAGTATAGCTGTTGTGAATAAGGTTCGTGTGAAAAGAGACACTGGCACATTTTGTACTCTTCTCATTATTCCACTTCTTGTATGACTTCTTGTAAGACTGAGTGTGTGTGTGGGTTTGCAAACTTTATGAGGGTATGAAAATTAAAGCTGCAAGTGCCGACACACAGGCGCATAAATGCACATGCAAGCATGAAACAGCAAAAGTGTGTGCCTTTTGATAATTGTAGCAGAGAGGGGAACTTTCTTCTCCTAACCTTGAGCTGCTCCCATCGAGACCAGTTTCCCTTTTTGTCTCATGGTTTGTCTGCAGACTACTTTTCTCATGCATTGGAATTATAAATGAATCCATACACAATATTCATAGATAAACACACACAATGTCATAAATGCTCTGCTGGCCCTCCACCACACCTGTGCATAAATTCCAGCATACATCTGTTTTTTAATAAAGAGACCTGTGGCAGTGTGCAGTTACATGCTGCTGACAGACTCACTGATTTCCAGATAGATAACATACACATCCAACTCAGCTCCCTTGGCACATTACATCACAGTTATTTTAATAATGGCTTCAACTGAGTCCTTTTCCTGGCTATGATTACATATAGGAGATTGTGTGTCTGTATGAATTGTTATTTTTCTTTTTTTTTTACTCCTTTACTCTTAAATTATCACTTTGTGGTCATCTCAATGTAATTTTAAGAGTCTGAGGAGTTTAAGTTCATTATAATGTTGTTCTAAATATACGTTGGGCACCTTATGAGGGCTACATTAAATGTCAAAGATAAAAAGAAATTCAAACCGCATATACAGTATGTATGTAAGTGTGTGTGCATCCTGTGAGGAGGCATCTAGTACTGTGTTGTTCTGTGTAAATATGTGATGTTGCTCCATTAACACTGGAAAGCTGAGGCTGAGAGTGGGATCTTTTTTTTTTTTTTTTTTGGTTTGTGGTCTCTCACTCTCACCCACTACTTAGCTGCTCTTTGTCAAAGCCATTCTGACAATGTGTTCAGGTATAATACAGCCCAAATGTCAGTAGGAGTCCTACTGTTTGCAGAGTTAATCTAAAGAATCCTGTTTTAAAAATCACCCATATAAAAATAAAGCTTAGAGCTTTCTACAACAATCTATGTGTCACGTGTGGATGTCTTCCCTTTCCCTCTGTCAATTCCCTAACACTAAATCTGACTGTTTGACACGGCAAAGAAAATGCAGGTGTGTTTTTGTGTGTCCTGGACCTTAAAGAAAAACACGCTGATATACTAGAGGAAGACGGTATTACAGACGGGAAAAGAGCTCAGAAAAGGTTTAAAACATTACTTACAACTAAAAAAATAAAATATAAAGGTCTCATTTTAGAGCTATACAGTGATGATATAGCATGCATTAACAAACAGCTTTCTTTTTTCTTTTTCTTTTTTCTGAGAAAGGGCTGGAGACCACCTCGGTGCTGCAGAAGATACGCTGCAAGGGTGCAGACACGTGTGCAAACATTGTGACACGAAAATCTTTCTGCGTCACAGAACAGCAACACTGAAAGAAGGTGAGGAGCATTTTAGCATGCAAGAAAGATATGTTTATTGCTCTTTTATCTGCAGTCATGCAGTCAGACATACCAGGAAATTGCTTAGAAGTTTGGGGAAAAATTGGCACGGAAAGCCTGTGACTGACATGTCAAGATGTCTACAGTGTGGTGTGCGTGCAGACACGTGGGCTTGTGTTTCTCTGTATATGTGTATGAAAGCTTTCAGTGTTTATCCCGCTTGGTTCTGTTTTTGCCAATGTGTCCGTGTACACATTCACAAGTTTATCATGCACTGAGCTCCCGGAGTGACATGTCAGGACACTGATGTTAGGAAACTGAGACACTCTGAGTCTGATAAACAAACCATGCCAGGAGGAGGACCTAAACAATGTTCCGCAATTGCTTTATTACTCAGTGTTTGCCCTAGGTGTCACGTTACTGAGATCTTCAGCACCATAAAAGCGTTCTCTATGGTTCAGGCTTGTGTTAGAGTGTGTGTTTGCTCTGGCAGAGGCTCCCTTGCGACTGGTTATATTGGACATGCTCAAACAAAGCCAAACACACAACAGGAGCCACAAGCAATTAGGCCCGCCATAGTGCATAACTCTCTGAACACCCTCTGATTTCCCCTCACCATCTACTAATTTCCCTCTCTACTACGCATTTTGCACTACCATCCAACATCCACAACTCACACTAAGAGGTTAGCCTCTGCTACATTTGTGCTCTGCTCCGTGCACTTATCCTGTGTGACATTTGTGGCAACAATACCATTTGCGTGCATGCCGTCTTTCGGCATAAAATGTTAATCTCAGCCAGCAGAACACTGCTGACTGGCAAGGAAAGGCTTGTAATGCTAGTAGGCAATCTAATCCTTTGGATTAATATAAATTAAGATGGTTTAGTTTGAGAGTCAGGGTGGGCCCTGTGTCTTAATTTCATCCTGTCAAAGAGACATTTGTTTTTACCCAAACTATGACAATAATCCTTCTTGTTCTACCTGCTCTTCTATTGTTTGATGCAATTTAAAACATTACATTTTTACATTTCTGCTACCTAATTCTCAATTCCTTTCTGTATAGTAAACAAGTAAAGTCAGACATAAACTGATGGACATTCATTTTGAATTAGATCCCCTGGAGCCTGAGCAGAGGTTGATATCTCATTGCTTGTGGCTTGGACAGGAGACAAAGTGAAGATCTGTTTCAAATCAATGTAAGAAAAACGGGTAAACTCAATCTTGGTCAACCCCTTTCTCTTTCTGCCCCCAACCCTTGCGCTCCTCTCTCTTTGTCTTCCTGCCTTTCTCTTGCTGTTTTTGGGCGTCTCTTTGGCCTTCCGTCACTAAACACCTCATAAGAGAGACATCACTTTGTGTAAAAAGTGCATGACGACAGGACGAAGGGATGGAACGGTGCTGCGAGTGTGTTTCTTCTACAGAGGCCCCCAAATAGGTTTCAGCAAGCCTCAATGGCACTCAAAGAATTCTCAATTTAGATCTACGGAAGGATTCCCACAACAGCAAAGACTGTGGTAGAAGTACAACTTCCACAGGAAAAAGGAAAAAGCTAAAAACCTCATTTTAAGACTGACTCGACTGGTGATTTGATTCACGCAGTGCAGTACATGCAGTTTTCAAGCCCCCGTGACCACGGAGATTTAAGTCAATTTAGATAAGGCTTCAAAATAACTCCACAAAAAAGGTGACCAAAGGTGAAAGGTATTTCACGATGGCTGCCTAGTCTTGCTCGATGATAGTATGTGTGCTCTTACACATATACTTGCACCAAAGTTGCATTAATTAATTACCATTATTTTAATTCTCATTTATTTCTGAATATGTCAATATGAATTCCTTGCTGCTTGTCCCGTGTGTGTGTGTGTATAAACCTTTTGTAGTGGCTAATGTAGCTCTCCTGTTACATACACACACATGTTCTTTATGGGAAAGCTAATGGAGCTGAGTTCTTCCTGTCTGTGTGATGTGGTTTACTGTCGTTTGATGTGCTCAGGAATCTTGAATAGGAGAGCACCCTGAGCTGATCTTATCACATAAAAGCCCTCGCAATGGAAGAAGACACTCAACTCTGTTTTTTAACTTAATAGAGATCTGGGTCCCTGCTCCTGCATGTGTGTATGTGTGTGTGTGCGTGTAACTGAGCCCTCGTGCACGTGCGCACCATTTCTCTAATTTAATCGAGTGTGTAACCTAAGGCCAAACACACACATTTGATTTCAGTAAATCCTGAACCTGAAGACCTGTGTCAAGAATGGATCAGAGACATGTCAGATACGTCAGTGTGCGTTACTGTGAGTGTGTGTGTGTGTGTGTGTGAAGACAGATGGGAAGGGAGCATAAGAAGCACAGGAAAAAAAAAAACCAGGGATTTCACTTTTGTTATTTCTTTTTTGATTTTGCATTGAAATTACATCATGTGTGACAAGTGTATGTGTGTTTAAGATGCACGCATTTGAGCACACCTGTTTTGATGTTCTTATTCAGTTTTAACCTTTTAAAAACTATGAAGGCTGGTTTTGTGCTCATTTTCTTTCTGTTTGCTTACAGGCTCAAGGCGTAGTCGGTCCATGTCTTAGCTATATTGTCATTTGCCAGATAGTCTGCTCAAGTTCAACTGCACTGACACGCCAAGAGCTGCACTACAGTTTATTTAAGTTTTAAGTTTTATTAAAGTATATAAATGTATGAAAAGCACGTAGGTCTTCATTCAAAAGATAACAGTGTTAAATGAAAAAAATAACAAGGAGCAAAAAATCCTGCAACCCATCGGTCACGACTGCTTTAGATCATCATCACGTACGATTCTAAACTCTTTTTGAGAGCACTCGCACTCTTTTTAAGTAGCAAAAAATGTTTCGTCACTCATCTAAGTGACTCCTTCAGTCCTCACCACGTCCGCAAGAACAGAATCAACTTCCTGGAATTTCCTTTCCTGGATGATTGAGCGTGCGTCAAGACATCTTTAACTTGCAAAGAAAACTGTAGGATCCATCAAAGGTTTGAACAGGTAAGCTTACCCAGAGAGAGAAATGCAAGAAAACACAGCCTAATATTAACATCATGCTTTCAACAAAGGTCTCACACATCATAATAACTTAAACATGCGCAGCCTCTTATGAAGGCATTTATTAATGCCTCAGTTCTAAACACACACTGTTAATATTCTGTGTTTCATCAGACTCAAAGCCGTGCCATTGTCTTTGCTCAGATTCCCTCTAGTCATTCTTGTCTCTGCAAGATCCCTGTGTTGTTTGTTTAGTGGTGACCAGTCCTGTCTCTACACAGTCTGTCCGCCCACATTAAGGCCTCTTCTGTCTTATTGATGCGAGCTTTAAAGATGAAGCACTATACAGATTAAACTGTGGTTGCCATCCTGAATAGATGTGACGCACGTACCAAATAAACTTTGGTTTTTAGTTGTTTTTTTTTAGTTTTCTTTCTTCATTCTTTCTCTTTTTGCTGGGATTTGTTTTGTTTTTTTTCTTTGGACAGCAACTGTGATGTTATAAAAATGAGACAAAACGTTTTATTGCAGAGTTGTGAAAGTTAACAGTGTCTGGATGCTTGTGAATGTTAATTTCTTACCACAAACAAATAAGACAAATGTGGTTTCTTTGCTTTTATAAGATTTGAAGTCTTAGTGGCGAGCTTAAATTCAGCGACCTCCTTTCCCTCAAGGTTTCATTTTTGTTTTCTTCTTTTTTTCGCTTTCCACACTTCTTCTTTCATTTCCTCTCCCCCTCCTCTGATTTCTTCTTATATTTCTTCTGTCCTTTCTAGTCTTAAACTCTGGATACCCACTGGCCTCGAGAGAACAGTCATGTTTCCAATATGTCTCCATTTAGCAGAAACCAAATGAACAAGAGCAGGGCCAAAACAAGAGCAGGAAAAATCATCACACAGCCACTGGCACAATCTGCTTATCTTTCACTGCTAATAGCTTTCATGCTCTTCACATCATTCCTTCTGTGTGCACACATGCATGTATGCACGTGTGCGCGTGCACACACACACACACACACACACACACACACACACACACACACACACACACACACACACACACACACACACACATAAACACACACAGGCAAATTCATGTATTCACATGTTGTTCTTTAGACAAAAACACATTCAGTGCAGATCAGTGAGGATACACATGCTCATCCAAACTTGCTTGGGCTGTTTCCTACCTCTGCCGAGAAGTACATAATGATAATTACAGTTTGGGCCTATATCCCTGAATTAACCAGATCAGACACACACACAAGTTCCAGAAGTGCCAGGGGCTGCTGTGGTGCATACTGACTGAAACGCAGTGTTTGAGAAGTCCTGTGCTGGGGAAGTGGTCCGTTCAGCCATTGTTCTCTATTAAAACCTCCTGGGAGCCATCTAAGCAAGACTGAGAGATGTGCAGGGCCAATAAAAACTCCAGTCAGACCAACAAAGAGTCAGAAAGACGACACACTTTGTTAGGGTGTTATTTAACAATACGTTACTGTGACCGAAGAGCACTAGATGAGATCGCGCAGAAGTAAAGCTGCAGACACAAAGTCCTTAATATTGCGCTATGAGACACTCATACGCATAGATAAAGACAGACAGACGTCAGCCAGAGAAGCCACAGAGGAGAAAAACAGGAGCCGGAGCTCAGGTGTGTGTGCCAACCGCAGAGGCTTGGAGGTGTTTACAGTGTGAATATATGCCAGTAAGCCTCATTGACTCACTTGTGTGGGTATACCAGTATTTCATGTGCCCATAATGGTAAACCATGAGGGTATTTCACTAAGCCACTCTTTTAAGGGCTGTTTTACAACGCAGCACATTCAACAACATATTACATGCAGCTGCATTTAAAACGGCTCTCTTCCATTCTAAAATCGCTCACTGCACACTCTCTATTCACTTTCAGTTCATGCCTTCATCTTTCAAACTAAATGCACAGTTGTGTATTAATCTAATTTTAAATTCTAATTGGATTTATGAGCATTTATATCTGCACAAGCACTTCCTCTCTTGACTGCCCTTTCTTCTTTTCATTCCTTTAGTGACCCTGAGGGCAGGACCATTGTTTAGAAGGCCGTCACTGGTCACCTCTGGGTGCTGTGTCCTGGGCCGCCTCTTTATGGCTGCAAGGCCCAGCTAATCAATTGCCCACTCCTGCGCACACAATTAGTCTTGAGGTTTATACAGCCGGGTAAACTTAGGGGTGTTAGTCTCCCTAAGGCCAGTCAGCATTCATGGGGTTTCCAGAGAGTTCTCCTTATACGCTGGCCAAACGACACTAATAAGCTTTAAGTGTGTGTGTGTGTGTGTGTGCGCGTGCATGCAAGCATGTGCACGTGCGTTTGCGACTGACACTAATTAGCAGCGCTGGTGCACCTATTTCCTCAGCACCATTTCCTGTGATAGTAATTATTAGGTATGTGTGATAAATTCCAGGCCCTCTTCCACCCGTCCCGAGATAAAACAAGAGAAAAACAGACAAAAAAAAAGAGGTGGGAGAACGTTTCATACTCAGAGGAAGTTAAGTAGGTCAGTGTTAAAAGAGTGATGAAGCAAAAGTCGGAAGAGACAATGAAAGAATGATTTTACTCTAGTGGGGAACTCAGTACATAGTTGAAGGCAGTTTCCACATGCAACATTCCCCCATTGGCTCCTTGATGTGGCCTCCCTGTCTTTCCTTATGATTGTCAATCACTGCATTCCTTTTGCGTGTGTGTGTGTTTTTTAAAATCTTTTTCACTTCCTTTCCTTTCCTAATCACTCCAACTTCAATATGTCATTTATCAGATTAGGACAAAAATTGCGTCTTTCTTTGGAAAGACTCTTCCATCTCTATCAGTTTAACAAAACACGTATATCCACTGTCGACCCTCAGCAGATGTCGTCAGAGTGTCACAGTTCATCACCACTTTTATGAGCCTTCATCTCACTTATACTTTAACTTAAGGAGACAATGCCACTTCTCACAGCCACTCCATGGTTCTTGAAACCTCACTGGTACCTCAGCCCAGCAGTTCTCACACTGATGCCTACAGAGAGTGTACATCTGTGCAGCAGCCATGCAAAACTCAAACCAGGGTTTACAAACTGTGCAGAACTTCCAAATCATATTTAATGGGTAAGTCGGTGCTTGCCAAGCACGCTATCTGACTATAGGCACCAATAAAATATTAATAAGTAGCGATAAAAAAATAACCATAATTGATGTTAAAACAGCCCAACTTGTGGCATGAGCAGATTTCAGTCCAGGAGAAAATGGCTACAAAGATTTAGAGTTAAATATAGTATTCAAACTTTAAGAGTGTTAGCCGAGCGGAGCAGTATCCAACTTGAAAACCTAAATGCGTGAGCAAACTTTACACGTATCTCTGGACTATTTGTTTCCACCCTTGCGGCTCACATTATAGGATCCAGAAAGAAGTCTCTCATTACCTTACTATAGCGAACAACCGACTTGGAAGCAGGGATTTCCATGTGATGAAGTCCTCCATTGACAAAACCTCAAAGGACGAGTTGGAGGAGTTGGGTGGAGCCTGCCTAGGCCTTGACATAATAAGACACCTATAGGCTCAACAGCTGACACACACGTCGAAGGTAAACACATGTGTCAGAGGGCACAGGAGCATAGACAGACATGATGAATGGGCTGAAGTTCCCACGAGGCGGCGCGCATACAAACTTGCTCAGAGAGGGGAAGGTGATGTGGAGTCAGCCCCTCCTCATCGCAGCAACACAGAGAATCCCATTCACATGCGGCACTGACCCTCCATGTCTGATCATTACCTATCACAACAATGGTGCTATAACGCCACGCGGTAATTGTGCGCATATGGCTGTTCGAATGTGCATAGGTGTGAGCATCCACTTCAAGTTCTTGTGTACAGAATGTCTTGACGCCATATATTTCCGTGAGCTCAGAGTCATTAGTAAAATTATGTCAGTATATGTGAATGTAATTTTTAGAAAAACCACAAGAAACATAATATTGCCTATATTGGCTTGCTGAAGATATTAATGTGTAAATGAGGCTTTTCAGTCTAAAGGTGTGAGTGTGTGCACATGCTGCATTCATTTGTGTGTTCGTTTTTAAGTTTGTGAAAACTGCGTGTGTGTGTCTAGGTCCCTGGGAGAGATCAGTGAGCAGGGACATGACCTTGCCAGTACAGCTGGTCTCTCTGTGTGTTTAGTCAGTGTAACCATGGCGATGGTGCTATGCAGACAGGATGTCTACATTGGGGATTTTGAAGTCATAACGTCGCTACTGCTCTAAGCTTCATTATGCCATGAGTTACTGTAAGCGGCCAGCAGATGGATATGTGACAGAATGTAATCTGGAATTATAGTTTAGGTCTTGTTACGTTTCCACTGTGTAGAATATTTCATTTGCACTTGAGTGAAGACATGATAAAAGAAATGAGTGGTGACATTTGACCTGAATTTACTTTTGTATAATGACACAACAAAACTGTTCAGAAGGCTTTGAAGCCTCAAGGACAAGTATGGGTATAATAAGGCATAAAAAGCTTAAGGATCTTGTTTGTTATTTTCAGCCTTTCTGTCCAACGTGTTATTTAGAACCATTTTAGAGTAGAAGAAAAAGTAGACAGCTATATTAATGTCATATTTACAATGTCTCTTTAAATGTTCATTTAGTTATTAAATTAGTGTCACAAAGAAACAGCTATTCCATATTGTCCCTGTTTAATAATTGCATTTAAAGCTTTCTATTTAATCTTACTTTAGTATTTTAGATTTGTGTCCATCAAGCAATACCAGGAAGAAGTAGGAGATCACTTCTAGTAAATGTAAGGTAAGACATTTTTTGCCAAATATTCAAAGTAATAAAAAAATCCATCTTCAATGACAGAAGCACATAATATGATCCCCGACGGAGATTTGACATTAACATTATCGAGTCTGTTGGGAAGTTCATTAGGAAACAGAAACCAAAGACAAACTGCTGCAAGTACTAAAAGATGCTTGGAAGAACCTGCCTGCCAAGTGTCTTCAAAACTGTATGAGACTACTAAGGAAATCAAAGCTCTTTTGCACTAAATACTGACTTTATTTCTTTAAAAAAAAAATAAAAACAATTTATGGCCGATTACTTGAAAACATGCTCCACATGAAAAGTAAAAATATTTTAAAAGTATGCGTTCTTTGTTTCAGCGTGATGAAGGCGTTTGCTGATACATGTTGTGCTAAAGTTGGTCATTTTACTCCGACAACTGCTCTTCATATGGCCCTTCCTACTCTTTTCAGCTATACTTCAGCTTCACCTTTCTTTCTTCCACCACTCCCTACATCCATCACTCCCTCCATCAATCCCTGGCCCAGCATATCATTCTCCATCATTTACTATTTCCTCCCTAAATCTACGATACAACTTCCTCTTTTCCTCCTTCTGTCGTGTGATTTTTTCCTCCATCTCTTAAATTTTCAACTTGCCACTTAGCTACCCCAAAGAAGTTCCACTTTATCAACTCTGCATCGAAGCTGCCACTGTTTTTTTCCCCTTCTTTCCACTATCGTCGTTTCCATCACTGAAATGTAAACAGAGATAATATCACCTACATTCCCAAAGTCTATAGAAGGATCAAGTTCAGTAAGGCACTGTGATGTTGTGGCATATAGTATTATCCTATTCAGACTATGGAAACATCTCAATGACTAGCTATTCAAAATGTCCAAACACATAATTTCTCTATTGTGCACCTATACCCCATGACCCTAAACTTGTTTAATGACTAGCTCCTCCGGAGGCCATCTGTGCCTGTGTGAGTGTGTGTGTTTGTATGTGTGTGTGAATATTGTACAGTATGGTGGAAACTCAATCTGGTGTGGGGTGACAGAGGAGACCTGCAGTGTTCTTAAGCATTAAGCATTCAGATATATAGCTATATCTGTAAAAGGCAAATATGAAAATGCTCTCCCTCTCTCTTTCACACACACACACACACACACACACACACACACACACACACACACACACACACACACACACACACACACACATGCACACACACGATGAACAGGGAAACCCAGAATGCAATGAGAGTATTGAAAATGCTTTTTCCCTCCTTGTCTCTTTCATTAACAGTGTTGAAAAGCCAAGAGTTCTCTACCTCCCTCTGGCTTACACACACACACACACACACACACACACACATATATGCACACATTAAAAACACACATAGAAAGCTCTCCAATTCATTGGAGACGTGCCTCACATGGTTTGCTTCAGCTGGTCTTCTTGACAAATGCCACATTACAGCAGAGGGAAGGAGAAACTTGGCATGCAATCAAACTTCTCTCATGATTTCTAAGATTTGAAATACTTCAGCATGTGCAGCCCATCCACTCCACTCTCTGCTCCCTCTCATTCTCTCTTTCTGCCCAAATTTTTGCTGCTTTCCCTCTAACGTGTCTCGCTTGTTACCTCTCTTTCATTGCTCTATCTTTCCTGTTTAGCTTTCCCTCTGCTAACTTGGAGCAGAGCTGTGCTCTGGGAATATGGCCCCTTTTAAAGGAGTAAGCCACAGTTTGTGTAAGTATGTGCATGTCTGCAGACGTGAGTGATTATATGCGAGTTCCACTGAGGCTGTGTGTGTACGTTCTGCAAGTGTATCTTTGCGGCTTTTTCAGATGTGTGTCAGTCTCACGAAGCTTTGCCCCTTGCAGTTCAACAGTCCTTTAATCCTCATCACCAGTGACCCCAAACCCCTGCCTCTAACCTCTTCACGCACACACACACACACACACACACACACACACACACACACACCAGTGTACAACAGACAACACACACAAACATGCACATTCACGCCCCCCATGCCCTCTTATCAATAGCTCATTTCTAAAGGTCTTACCAATGTAGGCTAGTCAAAGTCTTGAACAAAAGCTGAAGGTTTTGCTTTGTGGTTTTTGTTGTTCATGTCAGTGAATCATCACAACAACCTTCTTCCTCAGACATATTTCTAATAAAATGAACGTAAGCTACAGGACCACTAAATCACTAAAATAATCACATGCTACTTCGCTGAGCATTTTTTCTATACTGTACGTAGACCACGCTTTCTGACTCTATCATATGTTATACATTTCCACTGATAAACATTCCCAGTAATGCTTGGAGGGTGGAAATTGAAACAGACAGGAAGGTGGTTTGTATCAGCAGTGTGTGTGTTTGTGTGTGTGTGTGTGAAGACAGACAGGCAAAGGGCACCCTGCTGTCAGTAGTCAGAAAGCTACCCTATACAGCTATGTACATTAGAATGCCGTAAGCTATGTACATCAGATATGTGTGGTCTGAAGAGCTGAAGGCACAGTAGACTTTAACAGTTGTGTTTTCAATACATACAGAATGTGCCAGCCTTCTCTTTTGTACTGCAGTGAGTAGCTGACATTAAAGGCATTTCTCTGCAGCACATGACAAGCAGATATGTGGTTCCATGCTCCTTCAATCAGAGCGCTCAAAGCAAACGCACATGTAGCCAAGCCACTTGCAGATCACTGAACTCACTCACAAATCCATACACAACCACTGACATACACTCACACATGGAAATGCAAACAGTTCTGCACATCCTCCTTCTTAGCTTCCTTCTGCTCTAACTCCCTCTGTGTCACAAAGACACATGAAGCAAGAGCTGCACACAAATCTATCTAACCTAAACTTACACCACCTGTCCTCAATAAACTGAACTTTTCACGAGGCACCTTTAGACAACGGCTGATCCTGCTTCAGAATACACCTCAGAGCTGATGTCTATATCACACTCAAACACAAACGCATATGTGAACAGGTGAGCAGATAAATGTGCCTAATACAATATTAGACACAGGTTTATGAGCTGCAGTGGAAAAAAAAGCTGCTATTTTTACAAATGTTCTTGATAAAACAGTGAGTAAATCATGCCAGTGCCCATCACACCATGCCAAAAAAAAAAAGAAAATCTACTTTTATGGGCTGTCAGTCACTTGCACTCACACTTTTAGTGTACTTTTATCCCCCCTTTGGAGGCAGCTGCGGCTCAGGAGGTACAGCAGGTCGTCTACCACTCGGAAGGTCAGTGGTTTGATCCTCCAACTTGCATGTCAAAGTATTCTTGGACAATATACTTAACCAAGAGTTCCCCTTAATGCATTTATTATAGTGTTTATGAACATTAAGTTAGTGCTTATGCACAGAAAAGGGCATTTGTATGAATGGGTGAATGAGGTTTGTAGTAAGAAAGTGTTTGAGTGCTTAAACTGAGTAGAAAGTGTAGTATCAGTCACTACCAGTTGATATGGTAGCTCCATATCAACACGTGGGGTACTAGGGCAATAATTTAATTTAAAAAATGCATAATTAAGAAATTACTATGTAACTTAAAACATTAACTTGGGATCAACAATTTATACTCGAGATACATTTGAATGGAATTTATGTAATAGTGTAATGGAGGCAAAAACAAACATTAGAAACTTAGAGGACAGTGGTTTAATTCCAGACTCTCCCCGTCTGTATGTTGACGTGTTCCCTGACTGAATACTGAACCCCAAACTGCCTCAGATGCATCCATCGGAGTGTGACTGTTAGAAAGCACTTACAGCATACATTAAAGTGCTACAAAAGTATGGGTGTAAATGGGTGAAAGTGGCATGTGGTAAAAAAGTGCTTTGAGGGTTCAGCCAGAAAAGAAAAGCTTTATATACGTACCAGTGTATTTATTAGAATAATAATAATATCATGGTAATAATACAGAAACCCACTAATAATTAAATGGGAACATCTGTTCAATATTTGGAAACAAATATGATAATAAGGTGACATTTAATGGGAATAATTTTAGACTCCTATCAGTCTAACAGCATCAAAATCACATGATTTTTTTAAAAGTAAAACATTTGATAACTAACTTATTACAATACTGAAATTATTCACACAGTCCTGTTTGTTTCAGGGAAATAATGTTAAAAATGGTGTCCAGTGCTGTGACTTCTTACCTAAAAACATGATGTATTACTAAAGTAGTAATACATCATGACTCAAATTTTTACCCCTCTGTTGGCATCTTATTACTAAAATATCCAGTGTTACTCATTTTACTACACATCTTGCACTGCAAGAACATTGCTTTTAACTTTAACCTAAACAATAAGCAGATGAAAATGGCACATTTCTAATATTGTGACCAAAACCACAACACTAACCACTCTGTAAAGACAGATGTTTGGGCAGACAGCTGCACTTAATTCAGTTAAACTTCAACTAAAAGCTACTTAATGTAACTGAAAGTAAGTGCGGTATATGTAGACATATAGGTGACTGTGACACTAACTTCATCTCCAGAATCTCCTCCAACTGCTTGCGTCTCTCCTGCCGCAGACTGTTCAGATGTCCGTCTCTTTCATGCAGCGACTGCTGAGTGGAGGACAGACGCAGTTTTGTGGCATCCAGCTCCTGGCGTGTCTTCTCCAAAGCTCCCATCAGTTCCTCCAGCTATTCAGTGGAAGACAAAGAAGGAAGGTGGTATAAACACACTAGAGGACCCACACTGATCCATTCTTAATTATAAGATAAGTTTATAATAATACAAAGAAACATATCTATTCTGCACTTATGCATGCACACTCACACATAGAAGTGAGGGCATGCTAAAGTAATTTGATATATGGCAAGTTATCCGCTGTCTGCGTGTATGTCAAGAATGTGTGTTGGAATGCTAAAAGATGACATAAAATGACAGCCTAAACATTGAAAATCAATGACCAGCTGACATTTAGGAGCAGGAGAAATTACTTGGGTTCACAGGTTAGTTGAGTGATTGTTCTGACCCTCTCCTCTCAACCCTCACCTTTCACTTATCTTACCTGATTCTCAAGTGTAGTTGTGCTTTAGAGCTGAGGATAATGCTCAACCACTTGACTGCATCCTCTGTATCTGCACACACATGTGTGTCTGACAGGATATGACCTCAGGGCGTCATTAGACAGGAAGTGTCTAATTGTCTAACAACTAGCACTTCACAATAGGATGCAGTATTACTCAAGCATGTACAGATGTAAATGTAAAACAACAGGAACAAACATTTATCATTGTTTAGTTTTGATGAGCTGCTAATTTGTGATACAGGGTAAAAAAAATCTAAAATTTGCCAGAAAAAAAGGAGAAAGAAAAAAAGTAGAGAAAAGGATTATTAGGGAAAACCACTCCATGGGGTAGGACATGAAAAAAAAAGGAACGGGCCTCTTTTATGAAGGAGCCAAATGGTTCACACATTTTCAGGACAGTTTCCATCTCCTCCAGTTTTCTAGGTGTGTTTCACAGATGTCAGCTTATGTGCTCACTCACTCTTCATGAATATCACACGCTGAATACGAGAAGAAATGAAAAAAGCAAAGGGAGTGCGGAATGCTGAAATTTAAATAGTACGGTCGGAAAATGACAACTTTCAGTCAAAACTTCTTCAAAATGTAACAAAATATTCAATATATTCAATAAAATACACCCCATAGCTCTGCCAAGAACAATTGACCTCAGTAGTTTCTAGCTGTTAATAGACCGAGTAACGTCAAAATATGCAAGTCTCCAAACTTACACCATTTTAATGTTCACTGTTTGATTCCAGATCGAGTGAATATAAAGCCAATCTTTTCATCTTGAAAGCCAAGGGTCACACACACAGCTCCATTTACACCCACCACATGCCTATCAACCCTCATGCACCAACTTTTCCCTTCCCAGTCCCTTATTAGTCCACCACCCAGGCTAGCCCTCACTTCACAATCACATCATTAATAAGGAATACAATGCATTTTAGTGAAATTACGGACCTAATCAGCTTAGCAGTGAGCCTGTGCGTGCTAATTTAGCTCAACTTCAAGGCAAAGTCCCCCAGCCAGGCTAAGGCCTTCTAAGGCTGGCCCAAAGCCCCTTTAGTTGATAAGCTGATTGAGGGCTCAGAGGTAAGGGCCAAATCCCTCTTGTCCGTTTGCGTCGTGTTGCTGGTTCAAAGGCCTAGTTCAAACGCCACAGAGGGGAGAGCAAAAGAGCAGAAATCAAGAACAAGAGAGAGAGAGCGTGGAGATAATTGCGTGAGACAACTTAAGAAGGCAGATGGGAACACGCAAGGCTCGGGACAGTGGCTGGACAGCAGAGATGATTGTATGAGAAAGACGAGAGGCAGAGGGAGGCAGAGACAGAGTGAGAGACTTAGAAAACAAGGGTGTGAAAAAAAGTGACCCAGGGCATTACCCATGCTCCATTTCAGCAGGTCAGGCTGATGGAAGACTTTCAGCGCATTACACATCATGAGACTGATTACTCTGGGACAGAGGGGAGAAGAAAGAAGAAAATCAAGCAAAGAGTGAGGAAAGGAGGGGGTGAGAATGTGAGTTTGGCAGGGCGGGCTGAAGCAGTGCCAGAGTCAGGTGATGTTTCAAAAGAACTTGTTCCTCTCTAAGTCGCTCCACGCACTCTTTTCCAGTCTCCGAGGCAAGACTGGTGATTGACTGACAATTGTCTAGTTTTATAATGATGGCATGCTGAACTGCTCCCTTCTTATGTGGTAACGTTATTTTGGCTGACCAAGCTCACTCCTTTGACAGTTAACAGTGAGCATCAGTGACTGAGCACCTTGAGCACTCGGGCAGCCTTCAACAGTGTGGCTGTAACTCTATTCTAGTTCAGCTCGTGTCAAGTTCAGTCGCCAGTATGACCACATGCTGGCTCGGTATGTTTTCTATGCATTGGGTCTGGATTGACTTATAATAAAGGCAAGTTGACTATGGCTTGTGGGGTCAATGAATGTTAATGTGTCACCAGCTAGAAAAGGATTTTCCTGAATCTTTGACATGGGTGAACTCAGGTCATGGCTGAATCATTTACTTCTATGCGTGCAAAAAGTCCCTCAGACATAAATATACTTTTCTGACTTTGCAGTGAATCAGAATATTGTTTGATAAACACAGTATCCATGCTGAATGCAAGTCAAGCGCGCAAAAGTACAGAAAATGTGAAAAGAAGGGAGAAGAAAAAAAAACAAAACAAAAAAAAACAAGCCGCAGTTAGCGTTGGCGCTCGCAAAATTTTCTAAACTGAGTTTGACCTTCTCTTACTTTGCTGCTCCGGCCTCTCTTCATCTTTTAAACTCTCCCAGGAAGCATACGTGTGTGTTTGAGGCAATACAGCCGCCATTCTGCCTCAAAATGTTGGTTCTTGTTTTAACCGCCGATTGCTCTCATATTACTTGTGGCACTCATAAGTAATGCGAGGTCATTCTCATTCAAATGCATGCTCACACCAAGAGGAAACACACTCCCTTGCCTTGTTTCTCTTTCCCACCGCAGACACACCTACGTACACACACACACGCGCACACACACACGTAAACTTTTTTGGGGCCTGCTCAAAGATGTAGACGGACCAGCAGGCAGCCAGAAGGGCAGACAGATAAGCAGGACATGTGGTTAAAAGGGGCAACCTGTGCTCCATCAAGTCTCCAGCTTTGTCAGTCAATCTGCTTACAGAGACATAAACTCACAACATCTCAAACATATGCTTACATTTTCAAGCATGCAAAGTTAACAAGAGAAAACGAAAGGAGGCCACTGGAATTTCTTTTTTTTTCTTTCCTTTTTTTTAGTTTGAAATTTCAGTCAAGAAGAATAAAATAAACAAAAGAGTGTTTAGAGAATAAAAAGTAAATTAAGAAGAAAAAGCAATAACAGAGAGGAAACAAAAGGCAACTACCCATTTGGTAATAATGATATAATGGTCTGCCTGCAGTTACATTTTAAACCACATGGAGGCGCAGTTAAGTTTTTTTTTTTTTTCCAGTGGTCCCTCCAAGTCCTGAATGATCTGATCAACTGATCATAGAGTTTAAAAGGTACACAAAGAAACCTGTGTGGAGACCCTCGAGACTATCTGTGTGCATGCATGCGAGTAAATGTATGTGATGGTATGGAGCCCTCGATACACATGCGCTACACCAGGTAAACCTGTCTCTGGGCCTGAACCCGGGCAGCCTCCTCCTGTGCCCAGAGAGCCTCCCTATGTGCAGAGGTGTTCATGCTTTCTCTCAGTGCCCTCTCCAGCTCCATGATCCGCTCAGCTGTGTCCCGCATGGCATCCTGGGAAGCCAAAAGAGGAAGCTAGGGGCATGAAGAGTTAAGGGGAGGGGTTTTGGAAGCAAAGCAGCAAAAAGCAGGAAGATAAGTGTTTTTCTTTCAGTAAAGTTTGTTCTGAAATGTTCAAACGATTTTGTGCACAAATCATCTGCATTCACACTGCAGTTTGGCCCTTTGAAAAAAAAAAAAAATCATTCTAGCTAAATTAGAAATGAAAGAAAAGTTAAGAAAAACAAATCCTGCAGCTAGTGAAGCAAAAATACTTCCCAAATGAAGAATTAGACACAGTCAAGACACAAGAGAGAGATAAGTAGGGCAGAAAGAGTTTCTAAGTGCTATAACCTTTGCTGCCATTCATGTGAGTGTGAGACTGTAGGTGTGGAGTAGACTGTGTGCATTTACATGCACAGTTTGTGTGTGGCCTCTCACACTTATGGTGAGTGGAAGAAAATGATCCGCTTCCACCCTGGTTGATGGAACTGTGAAAGAAAACACTGGACAGAAATAATAAACCCTCTGATTCTCCCTCTCTCCGCCTTTCTTTTTTTTCAACTTTCTCTCCAGCACCGAAAGCGTTGACTCACTTTCTAGTTCACACGTTCACACTTTTCTGGGAGCACTACAGAAGCTTTGTGGACACGTGGACGAGGAAACAGTTTCCAGTGATTTTAAATGGTTAAACTAATGAACTGATGAAACAAACCAATAAACTTCACACTAAACCCCAGATCTGGTGATGTGAATTATAGAATTACAATCAAATTCTGGTATGAACTCAAACAATGAGTCTTTAACTACTACGGAAACATATAGCCCCATAATTGTGCAACCTTCTCTGAAGAGACACAGTGACACAAGATGACAATAAGAAGGGTATGTAAGAAAGAACAATTAATGGCAACACGGAAAGCGCTACAAAATCTGTGCATTAGGAGCAACAAACAGTGTCACAAACTTGATATACTTATACCTTATATCTACATGTAAAATATAAATGTGAATAAGGTATGTGAAAAGCAATAAGCAAGTAATAGGGATGGCCGGAGGCTCTCTCTAGGAAACAGAGAAAAGTGAGAATAAGTCTGGCTGACTGCTGTTAAAATGATATTTCATCTCAGAAATAGATGCTACATGTTTTTAAAAGTGAATTTAAATCTTTTGAAGTGGCATCAGCCAGCTTTAGCTGCCCTGTAAATGTGCATATGTCTCATGTCTGACAGGGATATAGAAAATATTTTGTATTGAAGAAAGCTAACAAGAGAAATCGCTTATGATGGATTCAACACATGTAGTGAAAGTCATTTTATGAGACAGCGCCAGGAACACACAAGTTGCACATGAATAGCTTATTAAGTGCCTCCAATAAATACTAAAGAAGAGGAAATAAGTATAAGGTTGGTACAATTATCAGCCCATCAGTACAGGAGGCTAACTCACTGAGCGAGTCAGTGGTGCAGACTAAAACTGCAGCAACAGGATTATCCGTAAGTGTGATGAAAACATTGCCAAGCCATCCGAATCACAAGTGGATACTTGTGGCACGTTACGTCGGCATGGCACAGCTGGAGGTGAGCGACAAACACCCACACACATATACACAGAGCCAGGCTGAGTGCGTCAACGGTCCGAAACCGTAATTGGATGTGACAGACAAGCGGTAACTCGATGCACCAGAATCAACAAGTACTGGTCTGACCCCACCCAACAGACAGAAACAGGCACATACACACCCCACTGAGATGGGGCTGCCACTGCTGGACCCCTGAGTGTAACCTAACCAGAAAGCTGTGTCTGCCCCTGTATGAATGTGCACTATAAATGTGTCTGTGCATACATGTTTGCTTTCAGTTTTATTAGTAACACGAGAATATCGCTGGCTTTCAAAACTACAAAGAATGGGGAAAATAGGGCAAGACAGATACAAAAGCACAGAGAACAGGGAGAAAAGTGAAGATAATTGCCTCTGCAGCACCAATCATCACCTAATTCCCCCGGGAAGGATCATTATGGCTCTGGTCTGTTCTGGTTTGATGAAGGGATTACCATCACTTAAATAAACGAGCGGAGAGTGAGAGAATGCACATTTCCAACAGCTGTGCACCTATGATCAGACATCTGTCTCAGTCTTTATGAACTGTTGTGTCCCATTTCATAATTTAAAATATGCTAAATATGTGTGCAGGGCCAGACGTCTCATAAGTAATTTAGGTCCAGTTTACAGACTCTGGGAACAAGCTCCGAGTGACTGAAAATCTTAAAATCTATCAATCTTTTTTTTTCCAAATTTCCCCCTAAATCAAAAAAAAAACAAAAAAACAAGCAGAAGAAACATTCCTTGCTATAATTCATTTTTCTTTCAAAAACAGGTGAGCACCGAGGGTTGCTGATGCCTCTCTGTTACAGATAAAAGAGAAATAAAAGGCCAGTGTGAAGGTTTGAGGAAAATACTTCCGATGTGTTTTCTCTGTGTTTGTTAAGTGCAGCGTGGCGCGATGGAGACAATGGAGCAAAGAGATGTTATCGCTCCATCCCACATAAACTCTTCTGGCAAGATTGGGAGAGTTTGTTTGTGTGTGTTTACCCTTGGAGCGTGCTGTGTTCCTGATGGACCCAGAGATAAGAGGAGAGACAGAGAGCTGGGGAAAGAGAAAGGAAGAGGCCACAACCCAGCCTCACCGCTGAGCAGACACAATATACAGACTGTATATTTCTCTTTTATCTGTAACAGAGAGGCATCAGCAACCCTCGGTGCTCACCTGTTTTTGAAAGAAAAATGAATTATAGCAAGGAATGTTTCTTCTGCTTGTTTTTTTTTGATTTAGGGGGAAATTTGGAAAAAAAAAAGATTGATAGACATTGATAGACAGACACAATATACAGATTGTATATTGTGTCTCCATAGCCAGTGGGCTGGAATACTTGATCTAATGTAACCTGACTTCAAAATTTTAATGTTTTATTGGTATGCCTTTGTTGCATTTTTAACAAATTCCTCCTATATTTGATGATGTCTAAGAAACTTATGTCTTATTTGCTTACCTAATGTTGGATTGATGTCCATGTTATAAATTTGTTATAAATTTCTTTTGAAACCTGCCCCAAAATGGGGAAACTTTTTTCTTCAACTTAACTGCGCAATCGAATTTACTAAAATGTGGTGCACATGTGAATTAGGCGAATCACTGTTAAAGTGGATTTTGCAATAACTCATAAGGATCAAAGGAATCTTTGACGTCAGACTGTCTAGCCATGGAGACAGAAATATCTATATTATAAACTGTTCTAATGGAGTTTGTGTGAATTTTATGTATTGGGTTCATTTTAAAACAAGTCTAAGACTCTACAGCCGTCTTTGTGGTTCAGTGAGACTATATCCTCAAAGCTTAAGACCAACATTGTTTTGGCCTACATGTTAGCTTTGGCATAATCAAGACGGTCAAAGCTAACATGCTCATTTGTAACCGCAATATTGTTTACCATGATTGTCATTTTAGGTTAATGATATAGTAACAGTTATTAATTACCAGAAATAGGTTGATGGGAATGTTTTCAATGAAGTGTATTAGAATTGAGTTTTGCTGAAGGAGTTACCAACATGATTAAAATCATCTTGAGGAGACAAATGTGGGCCAAATTCATGAGATTTCATCCAGTGAACATTTAACTTTGAACCGCAAATGTTAAAAAGATGCAAAAGTTTGTTGTGGAAAAAGCTGGTAGATCATCAAAGTTAGGGTTTAAGCACTAAGTATAGTGGATGTCTGTATCGAGTTTCATGGCAATCCACTGAATAGTTCTCTAAATATCAAGATTAACCAAGAAAGCTTTAGAGCCATGCCGCTGGCACAGCTAAAAATCTGTGTTGAGACATGAAAGGAGTTAACGTTATAAAGCACGCATGGATAAGTGAAAGTATGCAAGAATGTTATGTAAGATGTCAGCACAAAAGGAATTACAGTCCAGTGAAAAAAAGGTTTCACAGGACACCATGTAGTGCTGTGAAAAACTAAGTACACCCTTACTGCTTCCATAGAATTAAGGAGGTCAGTAGCAGCAGCTTTTATAGTCTAGGTGTAACGTATCTTTGTAAAAGCAGAAATTCTGGCAGTTTAATGGTCTGGAGCATTCTGGTTCATCTTAACACAATCCCATAATCTTCCCAGTAGTGGGCGTCCCAGCAAATTCACCCCAAGGTCAGACTGTAATCAGAGTCTCAGAATAATTGCATTAAACCTAACAGCTACATCCCAGACAAGTATGGCTTGTTTGGAAGGGCTGTCATGAGAAGGCTTCTTCTCTCTAAAAGAACATACTGCTTACTGTAGGTATGCACATTTTCATCCAAACAAACTGCAAAACCTCTGCAACAACCTCATCCCAACTGTTAGCAAGGTGGTGGAGGGATGATGATTTGGGCTTGTTTTACAGCTAGAGGACCTGAGCACTTTGCAGTTATGGAGTCAATCATGAACTCCTCTTTACACAAAGGTATTCTAGAGTCAAATGTGACATGCATGCAACAGGACAATGACACAAAGCACAGCACAATGGCTCAGTCAATGTTCAAAGCTCAGCCCAAATCCAATGCTGTGATGGAATCATGGAGTCCTGTGAAAACTGTTCTGTATATTGTTATGCAGAACATCTGGCTCGGATTACTTATTAAGAATGAGAGCAGCCGGAAAGAGCTGGCTTTTTTTTTTTGGTTTGTTCTCTTGGCCGCTCCCACCTCTCAGGTGCAGCCAGTTGCTCTGAAGACCAACTGAGGCTCTTGCCAGAGGAAACAGCAAAGAATGGCACAGGAAACCAGGAGGGTGGAGCATCACAGATCAATGACAATAAACAGGAATTTCAGTCTGATTTCATGTATCTGCTCGAAGATGAACATTTCCTTTGGTCAGTATTTTTTAATATATGCAATAACTACAAAAATAAATGGAAATAATCAATTTTTCCATATTGGACGCTTGCAGAAATGAGGCCTTTCTCAAAGCTTCTTATCCAAGATGCTTCTTCTCCAATCTCTCCCAATTGACATATCTGTTGGGAGCATCTGCCACATTTAGTGCCATCCCAAACATTTAATGACATAGTCAACAAAAATTTGATGGTTATATTGTATTCAGGATAAATAATACTAATGATAACCAGTGTTGGGACTAACGCATTATTAAGTAACGCGTTACAGTAACTACGTTATTATTGTGGTAACGAGCACGGTAACTAGTTATTATGCCAAAACCAGGAACGCGTTACTCGTTACTGGGATTTAGATAGGCTCGTTACTCGTTACTTCGTGGTGGTGGATATCGCGGAGCTTCCACAGATTCAATAACATTAGCAAGTGGTGGAAGCCAGCAGGTGGATGAAGGAAAGGGAGGCAAGAGGAGAGACCCGAAGCGGCCGCCGGTCCGCGTGTCAGGTGAACTGAACTTCAGGTAAGAAGTTATGACCTGCAGTCTGTCTGAGTCAGATATAAACCAAGTTTAGGTGGAGTTTATTTTCGGTATGCTGACATTTTCGTACTGCGTGCTAGCTAGCATGACGGAGTTTCTATACAGCTGTGTGGGTGCTATGTTACTGATGTTGAACTTTATTTTGTTCATACGGTTAATTATTAGAGTTGCCAACCGTCCGTAAAAACAGAATCGTCTCGTATTCAGAGAAAATATTACAGCGTTTGTACTGAGGTGAAAAGGAACACAGTTTGTCCCGTAATTCAGCTACAATGAAAAAGACACAAAGCTGAAGCTGCACAGCTGCCTCTTCTTCTCTCATTCTCTCCTCTCCCGTTTCTACTTCAATCACGAAACTGATCAATGATCAGCTAATCGGCTTTTCTCTCTTGTTTATTTATCGCCCACTTTGCGCAGAAAGAGGAAACCAGCGGATGTCGCATTAAACAACAGCAGCACGTTTAAGCTTGATCAGCTGTTGTTAGAATTTATTTAATATTAATTTCTAGTATCAGCTGATGTTTGCTGGAGCCACAGCTGTAAAGCTGCTGGTCATGATATCGGTTTGGTTATCTGGTGAGTGGAAACATGAAGATGAAACCAGGAGATGTCCTTACTGAATCATCAGAGCTGAACAGGTGATGGAGAAACAGGTTTACCTTTTAGGTGACATGGATGAGTTGAAGGGAAGTTATGAACTGTTTCTGAGAGACAAATAACACCAGCATCCTTTTCTAAGCAGCTGACAGCTGGTAACTGTGCAGGGCGGGTCTAGCAAAGTGTTGCCAGGGGGCCAGGTAGGGCATTAACAGGAAAGGGGGGCACAAGGAAATACATTTCTTTATTATTCTCATTTAAAATGTCTCGCTTTTAAAAAAATAATTATCTGAGTCTTACAACAAACGATTGATAGATTGATACATATATACCATCAGAACAGTGTACATCACTGTCACAACAGTGTTTGTTTTCATTCAAAGGCTTTATGATTTTTCCTATAATGGTGGGCGGTCTCTAGTCAAAATGCCTGGGATGATTTTTTGTCCCAGTCCAGCCCTGGATGCAGCTCATCTGCAGTCTGGTGTTACCTACATCTTCCTATTCAGAAGGCAGAATTTCCAAGTTCTGAGTACAATCAAAAGCACCATGACTGCAGTTTTTGTGTTGGATGTAAAAAGCAGGCTAGAATCATGGCGGCGGTCAACGACGGTCCAGGCGTGGGATTTCTCTCGTGGAAATGTGCGCATTATTTTTCCTTTCTATTGGTAGGTGGCACAGTGCACTTGTGGCAAGTAAGCAAGCTAGAAGACTGGCAAACTTGCTGGGTATCCAGTTACGGAAGCAACACATTAACAAGAGAATTCTGGTAAAACCAAAGTTACTTTCCTAGTAACTAGTTACTCTGAAAGTAACGAGTAACTTGAAGTAACTGAGTTACTTTTTTAGAGAAGTAACTAGTATTGTAACTAAGTTACTAATTTAAAGTAACTTACCCAACACTGATGATAACACTACTAATAATATGCTATAATAATAATAATAACATAAAAATAATACGAATCAGAGATTTTCAGAAAGGGCTTTTTAAAGAACCTCAAAGAGACCCGAGGAGAGTTAAAAAGATCACAAACATAAAGGCGAATGACCGTGTAAGCTTAAAAAACAAGCAGTAAAATCTGGTAAACACTGAAGGTCAACAAGAGTTAGAGTGATGTGGTCACCTCCACTGGAACGAGTTAAAAGACGACCAGCAGCACTTGGAGGCCTATCTGACATTCAAGTGGAGTGCAAATATACTTTGCTGTAATCTAGAAAACGATTGATGTAGTCATTTGAATGTAAAGTGCTGTATATTCATGGGGACTGTTGCTAAAGCCAAGCAGCTCGGCAGAGTTCAAAATATGAAGATGTTTACAAAAAATAGAGAAAGGCCACCAAAGAAGTTTGGAGTAAGTTTTATTTTTCGCTGTATGTTTCCACATGAAAGAAGGAAGTTTGTCCCAAAGATTGCAGCTGTATTTATATGCTACACCTGAATCAAGGGCGCTTCATTCAGCTGTTAGTGTAACTTCAAAAAGAATCGCACTCAGGACGCACTAGGTAAGGTCCGGTTCAGCTTGTCCCACGTCCCTGTACCTGACATGTACGTCATGTCTCTTTCCAGCTTATTGCAATACTAATGTGTGTTTCTCAGACACTGTTTAGATACAGAAATAGGAAGTTGAATGCTGGCTGCCAGAATACACAAATAGCAGAATAGTTCAGCAAAAAAACAGACTGAGAGAGACTCTTGGTCTGTTTGGCAGGAAGGTAAATGTACTTTACTTCATCCGTCCTCTGGGAATAACCTGGCATGTCTACACTCTGTATATTAACACCTCAGCATAGGCCTGCAGACGAGTAGAAGTATATGTGTGCTCTCACACAGTGAGTCAACCAATTTGCTAACACTCTTGTTGACGTTTAAGCAGGTAAGCGACTACACAAATTACATCAGAAAGGGTACATCATGAGGTCTGACTAGACACAGTGTGTTAGTATTCCCATGTGAGTCACCATGATGCAGTTTCTAGGTAGTGTATGGAACTGAGTTTTGTTTCTGGTTAAGACTGGCTCTGAGATCTATGAATGGAGGGACTACAGCACAGCAAAATAGAAGAAGAAGAAGAAGAAGAAGAAGAAGAAGGAGAAAAAAATAATTCCTAAGACATCATTTGCAACTGGTGGTGAGAGGGGAAAACAAAAAAAGGTAGATGAAATGAGAATGAACCAAACTGAACTCTGTTGGTTGGAAACATGACGAAGAATCCAAACATAACACTCACATAAACGTACGAACATATTCAAACCTGTGATAACGAGTGGGGATGTCCATCAATCAGGGCGTCTTTCCTCATCTCACCTGGCACTGTCTGCTTCTGGATGTTAGGAGACTTGATTTGTCTTCAGACAGAGAAAAATGGATGACAACAGATAAACAAGGAGTGTTTGTTATATCATATATCAATGATCAAAATCTGAAATACATTAAATTAAATGCTATAAGACACCGCTATACGGTCATGTGAAAGTACTTGCTTTTTTGACATATCTGAGCCTGTTTGAACCAGTGGCTTTTAAAGATGATAATATCCATAAAAAATATTCATCAAAATTACCATTTTCTTCAGCAAAAAAGAACAGGGAAAATAATTAATCAAACCTTCAACACCATGTAAGTAGAATTCGAGGCAAGTAGAAAAAATGGTTATGGATGCCTGCAGAATGAGTCTAGCAAGTGATTTCTTGTACAAATGCAAGAAACTCTTCAAACGTTCTGTAGATGAAGACATTTTGCATGAATGAGTGGTCAAAAAACTCAACAAACAGATGCCACAAACACATGCAACATCTTTTTAAGTCAAGAGTGAACTGGTTTTCACCTCAGAAAAATAATGCACCAGTTGAAATGTATGTTCCTAAAATGAATGACAAAACCAATTTTCCTTGAGGTTTTCTTCAAGTGTATTGCCTTTGGACTTAGTTACTGTATCAAAGAGAATCAAAACATTAACCAACTATGCCAGAAAAGTGGAAGATTGTCTTTATTAAGCCCCATCAGGAAACACATTTTTTGCATTTAAGCTATCCTTTGTATTAGGAACAATGGGAATCCAGTGTGCAACTGGGGACCGAGATTTCTGCATCCTTATGTTGAAGTGTCCTTGGGCAAGAGACTGAAACCGAACCTCCCTATGCACCCTTATGGGTTTCCATGTGTGCATGAGCTTTAAAAATATGTTTGTAAGTGCAGCTTGCAGTGCACTTTGAGTACTAGGTAAAGGGGTGAAAAAGTGTTAAAAACTAAATAGAATAGGTTAAGCACAGAGAACAGTAACTGACCTTACAAACTTAATAGACAGTTAGATTGCACAAGTTAGCCTATATGTCAAGCAGCTGGGCAGCACAGAGGCACATTGGTGGCCTCACATGAAGAAGGTTGTTGGGTTTAACCTGACAAGCATGTCGAAAAATTGCTTGTGAGGTTAACTGGTGATTCTAAAATGGCATTTGGTGTGATGGTAAATACTTACACAACACAAAAAAATAACAATAATAACAGCAATAATATAAAAATTGGTGTGGGCATGGAAGAGCTGAGCCAAGGGTAAAGGAGTTGTCATGCATCAAATACATGAAATTCATTATATTTCAGGGGAATAAATCATACAGAGTGAATGTTAAATGTCTGAACCTATATTTATACATCATAGTGTTATCAGAGGGGAAATCCTCGACCTGCCCAGCACTGTGCAGCTGCAACCGATATCTGACCACTGGCACAACATGGTGCAAAATCGTGCTTTACTTGAAACAAAGAAGCTCTGAAGAAGTTTTAAGTTATAAAGTTAAAAGTTATAAATTATAATCAAAAGCATATAAATCAAAAAGTAAAACCTCTGACATTTATCCTCTGGTTCTGTGGTAAAACAGGTGTTTCCTAAGATGGAAACGATGGCTAAACTGGGAAAATTTCAAATATTCTTGTGGCTAATGGGATTTTTTAAATTAATGGCTCCAGAGGGACAAACATGCAAAGTTTGGCTCTTTGTATCCACTTTTGAAAGATTGTTTCAACTATCAGCTGCACTGTGATGACGAGCGAAGGAGCAGCTCCCAGAGGAAAGCAGCATAAACTTGGCGAGATCGTGCAAGCTCCACATAGAAGGGGACGTTGTTTTCCACATGACGTAAACATATGTACATAAATTACACTTCCTTGCAGTTTTCATTTTGCGTGTTTGCGTCTACGTGTGTGTGCCGACTATTGAATATAGCACAATATTTAACATGCACAAATAAGTTCGCTTCATTGTCCTGTCTTGCTTTATCTGGCTTTATTTGTTTAGTTTTATTAGTTAAAACAAGTCCTGCATGCTTCATCTCAGAAGACTGCAGAGCTACACTGTGTACAGTAAATCAGGTAAGGATGAATGCTGTGTGCCTAGTCTTAGCAGGAAAGCAGACTGTGACAAGACAAGACACGACTGAGGTAGGTGAGACACTGCTGTGTAAATCTTTCAACAACAAAACACAAACATATGCAGACAGGAGATGCGAGCACATGCATGCGCACCACTGTGCACATAACCCACATTCTCCTTTTAAGAAATAAATTGCAGCGAGTCTGATTACTGACAGAAACACACACATGGGTAGTAAATCAGCTGTCAGCGTTGTGTACCGCTCAGGTGCTGATTACAGAGCTGAACTGTGTATTAACCAGCCAGAATGGATATGTATTAACCTCCGCGCCAATCCTTGAGCCTTGTTATATGTGGCACACACATATTAGGTTTAAAAAAATATGGAAAACACACACAAGCCCTCACAGTAAACTCACTAGTACTAGACACTCATTAACCACAAAATGCATGCACCCTAAGACGCACACTGGTCTTAGGGTAGACTTTATGTTTACTTTATAGGGTGAGTTTATATTTACTCACAAATATGCTCAAAATAGAATCAAAACACACATTTAGGCCTTCACACTTTAAGAGAAAAAAAAAATGAACAGAAAGTGCGAGAAAGCTGACAGTGACAAATTAGTGCTTAAGAGAACCCTCCAACACTGTAAACAAGCTGTGACCAAGCAGCTGCTAAAATGCGCCACATTATTATTCCACATCCACACTGGTGTGTTTATTCTGGGCGCAACCGACAAGCTGCCCCCACATGTGGGCAAATATTTGCTGTCACAGCCCTTAGTTGGAAATGTATGAGTTCGCGCGCGTGTGTGTGTGCATGACTGTCTGTTTTCATGAGTGATGTTGGTGTGCAATGAATGTGAAATATGCCTAATAAAAAGATGAATAAATTTAACACCTCACCTTGCCACACACACAACAGTAACCTTTAAAACCATCGAGGAAGTTTTGGTTATAATAACCAGAGATGCGGCAGAAGGGGGCGTAATCAACATTTCTATCAATATTTATATCTGTTATTACTCTCCCTTCTGGAAACCACACAGGTTTATAAGTCTGCCGTTTCATGTCTCTGGCTTGCATCTTTAAAAAAAATGTTTTTAATCACCGTGTTGTTGATTTTATGAGTTTTTATCATTTTTATGAGTGGGGTTTGAAAAGTGCTGCATAAATAAGGAGTATTATTAAATTCTCTTAAGAAGCACGGCGTGCACACAGGTATTTTCACACGCACGCATATGCACACTGAAAGGAGGAGAAGAAGAAGAATCTGCTTATCCTCTGATCTTTGATGTCTCTGTGTGTTTTCATAAGCTCGCAGGCATGTCCATGGAGAGCTATCTTGCCATGAGGGCATATCAGCTATCAGACAAAGCTGCTACTGGCACAGGTGTATAAACCAGCAGACACACTGGTCCTGTTTGATAGCTGATATACCCCCCATCAGCCCATCGGTGCAAAAATTAAATAAGTATTCTGACCTGAGCGAAGGCGAACGAGAGCACGAGGAGTGTGAAAAGGAGCAGAAGGGCTGGGTCGCATGCGAGTGGAAAATATGAGAGGGAACAGTGATTTGTTGATTAACGAAATGAGTAAATTCTGCAGGGAAACAGTATTTTATTGCGGTGACATTTCTTAGAAAGATGAAGTGTGAGAGAGAAAGCAGTGTGAATAAGTCCAGCCATTTCCTAAACTGAGCGTAATAAGTAATTTTTCACATTTCCTTTTGCTTCTTCCACCTGGAGCTCTCCACACATCCACCTTCCAACATAAGCAGCTCCACTTTATTTCTGGATGTCACCAGAGAGCTCGTTTTTCCCCTCGTATATCTCTTCTTACATATTTATATAGCCCTTTCTTTATTTCAGTTTCTTTTTCCATTATCACTTTGATATTTTTGCTTGATGTTTACCTTGTATTTCTTCTGTAGGAATAAAAACATAAAAACTAATCAGTAATCCTCCTTGCGGATTTGCTGATGTCCCTTTTTAGGAGAGCTGCTGAGTGGCCAGCAGCAAGCAGCTGTGGTCATAGTGGGTTCTTACAGAATCTGATTGTGGTCAATTGTGAATATAGAGTCATTTCCCATGTAAATATAGGTTAAAAGAAGCAGTAACGTTAAAAGAACAAAACAAACAGATTGCTATCTTTCCCTTCATAACACTTAATTCTTACTCTCTCTTTCTCGTTTCTGTTAATAAACCGCCGAGTGGAACAAAATCCTCAGATTTCAAGCAGACGGGGACACGCTGGCGCAGTTACGGCTCAGGGTTGTACAATATATTGAATAACAGACAGATATGATCTGAAGTAAAAACATTTTCTAACTAATGTAAAAACTGAAGGAATACAGAGAAGAGAAATAGAAGAAAATGAAAACACGGTGCGAGTTAACTGGGAGACACAGATATTATCTGAGATGCGAGAAGTGATGAGAGACTCAAACACAATTCTGTTTATTAGTGACGGATGCTTTATAATGCCTAGACATGTTCAACTTTTCTCATATTTTGTCTTTGTGTGTGTGTGTGTGTGTGTGTGTGTGTGTGTGTGTGTGTGTGTGTGTGTGTGTGTGTGTGTGTGGGGGTGCAAGAAAGAAAGAAAGCAGTATAGTTTATATGTTTACATTTTTAAATTTTAGTATGTGCATTTTATTTCACTGAACATTTCCGATCTATTCCCTGTGTGTGTCAGAAAAGAGTCCTCTTCTACTGTGGGTTATTCTTGCTTACAGTACTGTGAAAAAGTACTAATTTCTTTATATTTTACTGCCAAGGAGCCAGACTTTATTATTTTTAAGGTGCTCTTGAAAATTATCCCCAGGCTTTCTGAAGGTTTTTCATTAATTTTTTAGTTCAGCCTGACCAGTTTGTACCTGACCTACAAAAACACCAAAGATGAAACAATTTGTCAGATACAAAATAGTATTTTTGCACCAACAAGGTGTTTCCCAAACAGCTATTAGCCAAAAACTTGCCATATCTCAGCATGGTGTTTGACATGCTCTCTCCTTAAGAAAAGTGAGGAAACTGGTCAAGCAGAGGACAAAAGAAGGAGTGGTAAGTCTAAAAAATATCTACAGCAGATGAACAGTACCTAATAGTCATGTCCTTAAAAAAAAGAGGGAAAATCCAGCAAAAATCAGCAGACTTGACATGGGACCTGTGAGATGCTCTGGCCCTTCATTTGATCCATCTACTGTTCGCCAAAGCCTCATCAGAAATAGTCTCAGTGGAAGGGTGGCTGTCAATAAGCCATACTTAAGAAAAGGAAACAAGGAGAAAACACTGAGGTATGCCAGATTACACAAGAACTGGAATGAAAATCAGTGGCAGCAGGTCTTATTGAGTGATGAATCCAAATTTGATATTTTTTGCTCAAATTTTCATCAATATGTATGGAGAAGCTCAGGAAAGAGGTACAAGAGTGAGGGATTACTGTACAGCCATCTGTAAAACATGGTGGAGGCTCTATCATGATTTGGAGCTGCTTTTAAAAAACAGTGGTGTTGGGGTTGTAGTCAAAATTGAGGAAATTATGAACCATCAGGTTTTGATCCACCATGCATTACCATCTGGAAAGCATCTGATTGGCAACAGGTTCATTTGTAAATGATCCTGAAAACACTGACAATGCAGTAAAAGCATACCTGCAAAGAAAAAAAACAATGGAACTCAATCAGTCATGATCTGGCCTCCCCAGAGTCTGGACCTCAACATTATAGAAGCAGTGTGGGATCATCTTGACAGAAAACAGAACAAAAGGCAGAAACATCCAAAGAAGAGCTTTGAATGTCCTTCAGGATCCCTTAAGAAAAATTCCTGGAGACTACTAAAGAGTTCAGACTGTTTTGAAAAAATAAAAGCAGTCAAACCAAATACAGACGTTCAAGCTTGTTAGAACTATATAAACAGTTTTTGCCTTATATACTGTATTTCAATGTATAGTAATCACTGCACCGAATTCCCATTTTCCTAGCAAAATATCAAGAAATGAGGGGTGGCTCAAGATTTTTCCACAGTGCTGTATATTTCATCCATATAACAGTAAGTTTCAGGTTAATTTCAAAGTAAAATCATTGGTTAAAACCCACACCTGCATTAGAAAAGCCGACTGTTTACAAACATATCAATGAATAAATATTATAAGCAGAGGTAATGTGTGTATTTGTGTGTTTTGTAGGCTATCAGCACCTGGGGTTTGATTATGTTCACAGGAATGCAGCCAAAAATGACATGCATGTGTTTATGTGTGCACATGTATTTGTTTGTCATCCTTTCCTTTCCTTACATCTTGACTCGGCAATCTCACTTTAGACTCACACACATAAATTCATACACACACACACGAACACACATGGACTCCCTTTTCCTGCAACCCTCCCTTACATACCACAGTTCTTACATCGTCAAAAGCTGTGGTACTGTGAGACTGGATGGCTGATTTATTTTTCAAGTTTAGCCCCCAAATTTTAAAAGTATAGGGCTGTCAAAGCATCAAGAAAACCATACAACATAATTCCAACAATTAATATTATAAGTTTATGAGTGAAGGAGGCAAGAAGGAAGGGAGAAAAAAAAGAATTAAGGCTTTATGTTTCATGCCACAATTTTTGTCACAATTTATTCCTAAAATTTGTGAAACTACACACGCTCCAATTCCGTTTTCAGTGTTTTTACTTTGACATCATGTTGAAAGTTAATTAAAACCTTGTGTATTTTAATTCCCGCAAGTTGTTCTTAACTTCCAAGTATGTCAGTCCCAAAAAATGTTTGGGGTTTTTTTTTTGTTGTTTTGGTTTTTTTTTCAGTCCATCACACAGAGACAAACTGCTTGAAGAGATCTATAACCACGAGAGATCTATTTAACAAATCCATTAGAATTAGTATGACATGCTGATACGTTCCACAAAGCCTGTTCAATGTCACTGATTACTTTGGCAGATTAGCTTTACATCTACTGTACACTAACAACAGTAAATAAAACGTCAACCATAAACTACCCTAATGTTATCACTGATGACTTAGAGTAGATCACTAAGCAATCAACAAGCTGTGAGTGAGTCTCCCCTGTGCTGGAAGGTATTTATTACAATGGCCTGTTAGCTCCATCCATCTTTGACTCTCTTTGCTTCACTGCCAACTGGATGAGAAAGTGTCTATTTCCTCATCTGTTCTCCCTCTCCATTCAGATAGTGGTTAATAGGTCATCTGACTGACTTCCAACAGAAACACTCTGATTAAAAAGACATTCATCCTCTGCCCAGATAAGCTACATTCCGCATGCTCTGCAACAGAAGTCCAATCAGCACACAGACACTCGTCCGCCCATGCTTTCATATAACACATGTGTGCAAAAACACATATGCAAAAATTCTTCTGTTTCTGTTTAATGTCTTTGTTAAATCAAAAAGGACACTGAGAACCAACACTACTCGATGCCCCTCAATTTTCTATAGCAGACACACATGCTAACATAAGAAAATACCTTCAAGTGTATTTTCTACTGTACAAACAACTATTCTGTGTGTGTTCATAGCAACTCTGCAGGACTACAATGGACCTTGCTCTCACAGGCCGGCTTGCATGTGACCTCTGACCTGTGCATGCTGACCAGAGGTGAGGGTTCGTGCTGATAGGAGGGACTGGCTGACACTAATGAGACAGCGGGACCAAATAAGATGGATGAGCTGAGGGGAAAAGGAACTTTTCCAACGATCCAAAACGTTCGCGTCCCAGAAATCGCTGCACACGCACATGCACGGACACTACACATGCACCAAGTACGATGAGCATGCGTGTGACCAGGTCATGAAAGTTGCAAGTGAATGGCAGAAAAATGTAAACAAAACGAAAATATCCATTCTTGCAGAGATGCACGGAAAAACAGAGTAGAGTTTGTGAACAAATTCTGTAGGAGCTACTGCTTTCCTATTACTTGATGCTTAGGAGTTCCCACAGAGTTTGAGTCAGCGCATGGTTTCCATGCCAGAGCAGCCAGTCTGTAAAATGGGTAATGAATGAGGCAGGAAACTGTGTTGGATCCAGAACATACAGCCCATGCAAACTGATTCCAAACCATTCAGAACCAGAACAAGTGTTAACACACCTGATGAAGCCAATGTGTGTGAAAAATGATTGTTTTCATATTTTTTTACACTCATGCCCCATCTTTGCAGCCCGTGATCCACCAAAAGACTGATCCACTATTAATCTACATATACAGACACACGCCTAAATACCACTTTAAATATCACATTTCAAATTCAGAAACATTCTCTGTACACATTTCTTCTGAGCTTCTTTTTCACCCATACACACACACACACACACATACTGTATGAAGTAAATATGCAGACAAACACTAACATACTGTACTTCTGCCTTGGCACTAAACAACTACTCATTTGGGTACATATACACACCATGCCAATCCATAAATCAGATGATAATTGAGTAGCACTGTGCCAGTAATAAACAGAGTAGTATAAACATCCAGTGTCTGGGCTGGATACAAAAACCTCCCACTGGCATGCCGCTGGCTGCCTGCCTGGCAAACTCAAATGCTCGCTCACATACACACACAAACACAGTCACAGAATGCATTGACAGTAGTCAAAAGTAATGCAAAGACATTTATATAAACACACATATGGATAATTTGATATGAGAAAACACAGATGACCGCACTGATGACAGGATTGAAATGTGTGCAAAGAAGATTTGCAGCCGTCAACACAAAAGAGAAGCTATATGTCTCCACAGGAAGCATATAAAGTCTCTTATTGTGTTATTACTGTGACAGGAATGAAGACCATAAATGGATTATGCATTTACTGTCCCAACGAGACAGTCAAATCTAAGCTTCCTGAGGCTCAGATACAGTCAGTTCCCCCAATTTCCAACTTTATACCTGAGAAAATTTAAAAGGAGCCAGCAACCACAGCATGATGTCAAACGTAATGATCATGGGCAGTGTGAGCAGTATTATGACGGTGGGGTTAACGGGCACACTAAATATCTACTTACCCATGTCTGCAGACATTGACAGATAAAAACAAATAATAAGACATTAAGCCAAATGATTAGACTTATATTTAAACAGGTTGCAGTCATTTTCTGGACTGATTACATCAGGCCAAAAGAATGGCAACATAAAAGTGGTTTCAAGTGCTAGGACGACTCAATCTAGACAGTTTATATTTCATGGATTACCCCTTTATAAATAGAGAACGTAGGAATGAACCGATGCCTTACAAAGATCCGGTTACTTGGAAAGACACTCAGATGCTGACTTGTTACGAAACTGACTGAATTCCTTAAACCCTCACCTTTCAAGATCAGAGATTTTTTTCTCCTTGCAAGATTTGTCCATCTCAGCATCCTTTAAAGCTCCCATCAGCCTCTCCACTTCAGCTTGTGACTTCCTGGACTCCTCTCTGTAGCGGCCCACTTCCTGCTCTAGGACCCTCAGACGATCTGTGATATCCGGACATATCTTGACTGCTTCCTCTGTAGTTTGGATCTTTGAGTATATATGTTTGTGTAAGCATTGGGGGGGTGAGAATGGATTCATTAGGTACAAAAAACAACCATGTGTGAACTGGTACCTAGACAGCATGAAAGCATTTGAAATATTCTCTACACTGACCACTTCAGATCATTGTCAAACGTAGCCAAACGCTCAAACTTAGGCTTCCTAACACTTTGCGGCTCATTACCAATAGAACAGGTTCAGATAAATTGAAAAACATTTCAATTCTTTTATTATAACCATATTAATATAGCTGAGCTTTAACCTATTAGAGCTGTTAGCCTAGCATTGAGCATCATGCCAAAAATTTCTATGTAATATGCTAACAGTTAGCACTAACAAAAAAAAAACCCAACCTACCGTGGGGCTCATTGCCGGTGGCCCATCTACTTTGGTTTTCACCTAGAAGTTAAAAAAAAGAAAGAAATTGTAGATAAACAAATAAACCTTTTGACATCCTGTAGGACTAAATCATTGGCACTGATAATTATACAAGAGCAGGTGTGTTATCATCTTGCATGAACCGAAAAGGAAAAGGTAAGTCAGTCCTGAATTCTAGGTTACAATTCATAATTTAGCTCGGGCTGCCTGCTTTTCTGTGGTTTGCTTCTATCAGTTCCCTCCCCAGGGCATCTCTCATGTAGAGCTAGGAGTTCATTATCATTATAAAATTACATACTTGCTCTGTTTTGGCTGCGATTTTATGAGACCACCAAACATCTCAATTCTTTTTAAAATAAATGCTGAAAGAAAAAAAGAAAGAACACAGTTATGCTGATCAAACCATTCTCTGAGAAAAATATCCCAAAGGAAGTTTCTAACCTAGAATTATCTTTCTCTGTGTTTCTGCTTTTTTCTCCTGGTCTATACCTCTCTCTGTCTACTGTGTTTGTGAAGGTTGTTTAACTTGTTGAGACAGCTGAGGCCACTCGTTTAAACATCATCAAGTGAATGTGCACAAACACTTGTGCGCTCGGGCACACACACACACACACACACACACACACACACACACACACACACACACACACACACACACAGTCATGTTTCATCCACTTCAGAGTATATTACATTTACTTCCACCTATTGCCAACAGTTACCCTCACGCTAACCTCAACCACTACTCAACCAAAAACTAACCATATCTTAATCCTAACCAAGTCATCATACTAAAATGTAATGATCTCTGTTATTTTGGCATGCGTTTTACCTCCCAGAGGAAGTAAGGTCGACACAATGTAACTCAGCCTTTTTCATCTGGCATACTCCGGCGGGTCTGCACTCTACCCTTTCATTAACATCACCTCTTGTGCTCCAATGTGTTATTTTTTTCAACGGAATCCCATTCAACACTTATTATATAAAAGAGGTTATTGCTATGATAATTATTTTCATCCAGACAAACTGTCAGTGCTTAGGTAAGTTTGTGCTGAGGGATTTATTTAACATCTATTCATTTACCTAAGCTTTTAGCCTCAGTACAATTTACATTCTATTTATTTATCTCCTGTTTTGACCATTTTTAGACAACGTTCACGTTACCGTTTCTTCTCGGCAAATACAGATAATATTAGAGCTTAACATCAGTTATGTCTAGCTATTTTAAATGCATATAACAGTATAATACTTATATAAAGACTGTACTTTTAGCTTACTATCCTACTTTTTTATGAATGATTTTTTAACAAACTAAATTTAAACTGTTACTTATTAGCCATACACAATAGTTCACCATTTATTCTCATTTTCACACAGATCGTTCTCTGTAAACCCCAACGATGGTTATGTGAGAAAACCTGAGTAGATCGGCAGTTTGTTAAATCCTCAGACCATGCCAGATTCAGAGTCACTTAAATCACCTTTCTTCCCCATTCTGATGCTCAGTTTGAACTTCAGCAGGTGATCTGGAGTTGCTACCATGTGCATTTCAAGCAGTTGAATAAGTGTACCTAACAAAGTGGCCAGTGAGTGCAAATATGAACATAACCATGTAAGTACAGTTCTACTGATAATAATAAAAACACACACACACGCTCTCTCACACATACACTGAGAATATTCTCAGGTCCACATAAGCCTATGACGGTACATAAAGCTCATGACTTGTCACTATGCTCGTACTGACTATGAAGGATCTTCGCAAGGGCTCGTCCTTCCCTCATTGCTGCTACATGAAGCTGAAAACACTCATTCATATACATCAATCCACATCTTTGCTAGCCCAAAATGCATTAGGCCTAAGTGGACCAGATCATGCTATGTTCTTTCACTAGAACACACAGACAAGTGTGGAAACCAGTGGCTGAGAGGATGGTAGGTCCAAAAGGAATTTGTAATATTATGAGAGGGGAAAGGCCAGAAAAGATACAATTACATATACAGTCAAATTATTATTATCATTCCTGGAAATGTCTCTTGGGTGTAAATATTTCAAAATATGTTAAATATGTGTAGCCACCAGACTCTGTACTGAGTTTTTAAACACCTGGTCTGCGTAGGATAAAAAGAAAAAAAAAAGTGACTTTTTATACACTTGACATAACTGTATTCAGTCTCATTACACATATGTCAATTTTTGATTAGTCTCATCTCTGTTTTATAATCAAAAACATGAGAGCATATGACATTTGCCTGGTCTGAAAAGAAAAAAGTGTCTTTTGAATAAGAGTCAAGTCTTTTAAGGTGTGGTGCTGCCTTGAAGATTTTAGCCAGCCCGCTCTGAAAAGGTCACTGCCTTCCCCGAGGTTCTTTCCTTTGAAGAGCTGGTGTTTAGTTCCAGAAGTCCTTTAATAAGCTTGGAATCAACAAATACTGTTTTATGGGAAGAGGATGAGGATGCACTTAAGCCAACAGAGCCCTGAGGTCACGATAAAAAGCTCCGCTAACAGCTTGACTGAGTCAATAATACCAACATCTGCAGATACTGTCAGTGGACCACTGTGTGTACATGACCTGATGACAAACACAAACTCTACAGCTGCTTGAGAGGTAAATCATATTTGTCCAACAAGAAAAAAAATATTTGTCCATCTTTGAAGGTATTGGTGTTTGTCAGGTGTTAAATGTGGGCTCAAATAAAATGATGTAACCATTTCAAAGCATTTATTGTACAGCATGTGAAGGATGCGTATATTAACAAAAATAAAAACCCATCAAAATCTTTGTGACTCCACCTATTAGAAGCAAAAACAAATTTAAATTTGGCACTATTGGCTTCAAGGTTATCCCCATGTGCACCTGTCGACTGCTCAGGGTCCTGAAGAACACAATCTCTGGGGTTTGGGGTTAACCAAAGACCCAGCAGTCATAAGAAGTGATGATCCTTGATTGAAGGTGGGCCAGTTTCACACAGAAGTTTATGTTTGCTCCCTGTGCATAGTGAAATTGCAACTGGTCACAACCAACTGGTCAGACCTGGGTTTCCCAGTAGCACATAAGGAGACAACCATGAAGGGGAATTGAAATCAGACAAAGTTTTTTTCTTTTTAATGGAGGAATCACAAAACCATTTTATTGCACTTAGTACACTCATCCATTGATCAATCCATTGCTCCATCTATCCCTCCATTCATCCACCCATCCATCCTTTTTCTGCTGGATCTGACTATCAGTGTAAGCAGAGAGGCCCAGACCTCCCTCTCTCTGACCACCTCCTCCATCACTTATAGAGTGACATCAAGCCAGCTGAGTGAACTGAACATGCACTGCGTCTGCCCTGGAGCCTCCTCCCAGTGGGTTACCAGTGCCCTACTCTGGAGTTAGGCCCACGGAAGTTGGGGGACTAGCTTATCAGCGAGAATCTGGTGGTCAAACCTTAGCCCTTCAGGCCAGCCCTCCTGTGGACCCACCACCAGACCCACATAACACAGAAGGGTCTATCAAGTTCTGTGGTATGTGGACTGGGTGGCAAAGGCAGAACCCTTGGCAGTCCAATCTCCAATTACTGGACCTAGTAGTATTCAACTTTTATTCAAATTTTAAGCATACAATGACGAAATATTCAATATAAACGCCCAGCTTTTATTAGTGCATTCAAACTAGACAGGGAAAGCTAGCTGCCATAAAAAACGTTCCACTGATTTGACTGAGTCAGAGCATGGCTAATTGGGAAAAACACAAGAACTGACACAACAAAGTGTAGCGTTTAACACTGGATTTAAATTGTTAATTGAATGTTGTTGCAATTTGATAAATTTGCCATAAAAAACCTTAGAGCACAGCTTTTACGATACCTAGAATTTGTTAAGTAGAAGCAGCAGTCAGCAGAAGTCTCTGCGCTGAAGGAATCATGAAGGAGTGGTAGATCAGTTTGATCAGAATCTAATCAAGCGCCAACTTAATTTACCACTGACCTTCCAAATACTTATAGCATAGCCTGTCCTTTGCCACAGCACTATAGGATCAACAACATCATCACATTTAAATGGACGCAGACACAAACAGCAGACGTATCGACAGTTGTTTTTGCGCTGGCATGCAGGGACAGGTCGACAGAGACACACGCATGTATACAGGTACACAACCGTCATCTGTCTTTTTGAAGAATCTCTAAGTTTACATAACAGATTTGATTGCTGTGGAGTACACAAAACAGTCTAATTATGGCAGCACTTCTGCCACAGTGCGAATCTGTTTGCTACAAAAAGTTATTGAGCTGCTGCCACTTTCATGTGGTGCGGCATCAACATTCAAGAAGATATCATTTCACAGGAATGAGATGTGTGTACGCTTATTATGAGTATAAAAGAAAACATTCTCATAAATTCTGGCAGGACAGGGCTCTGTCCTGGCTTGTAAGCCTAGGAGAAGAAAGAAGGAGAGAAAAAAGATTGCAAGGCCTTCGACTTGGCACCCACACAGGGATACAGGATCTTTCAGATCCATAAATCACTCTCTCTTAATTCATCCTTTTATCCCGTGGAACAAAGTGCAGGCAGGCCCTCTGCTAGGAAGTTGCTAACTATATTGTTGATGCTCACGAGGAGGTAATAATGTGGAATTACTCTTATTGTAAATGTTAGCATAGTAAGTACAAGGTACAGGAAGCATATTACAAGCACAACAAACATATAGTGGTTGTACTGATGGTTGTATGTCTGCAGTCCACACACATAACAGACCACCCCTCTTGTGTGTTCACAGTGCCTGTATTCAATGACTGCAAAACCATTTTTGAGCAAAATGTAGCAGCCATGCATACTACACACACATTTGTATTTTCTATTATCTAAACATCAGTTCAATAGATTTAATACTTGAGTCCATACTGACCTCTCCATCTGGCCTCTGGTTCTGGGTTGGGCTGGGGTTACCGGGCTGGTTGTGAGGCTGTTTCTGGGGTTGCATGACTGATAGTTTGTCTTTTAATTCGTGGTTCTCCTTTCTCAGCTGCTCCAGCTCCTCCAGCCGAACCCTGTCCTCCCGGTCCTTTTGTTCCCGGAGGTTTTCAATCACTCGCTCCTGAGAAAGTAAGAAGGTATAAGAAGGTAAAATAAAAATTGATTTGGCAAGTAAGAGTAGGAATAAGGCAAAAAATCTGCACAAAAGTATGTTCATTACATGAAGCAGAAATGACATGAAATAAGTCTGTTTTCCATCCATTGTGCAAAAGATTACCAGCCCTGTGCGATTATAATTTTTTCCTATCATTATAGGCAGTATCTTACCGAATAGGATCACCAACATTCTTTACAAAGTGTGGCCAAAGACAAACTCATAAATGCCCATCATAAATAATACTGCTATAAATAATAGCAGTGACATAAAGGGATCGGAGCCAAGTAGAACAGAAAGAGAAGGAGGAAGGAAGAGAAGGGCTGAGGGACAGACAGATTTATTGTGAGCGAATTAGACAGTATTGTAGATCACTCTCTAACGACTCCACACCGCCTGCTGATAAACCGAGCTGGAATGTTTCAAACATCATTTTCTCCATTCTCTAATCACGTTGGACAGCAGGACAACAGCTTTGGGCATTGGCCTTAAACCAAGTCCACAACATGGGAGGTTGAGCAAGGTGTGCGTAGCAAGTGCGTGTTAAAGTGAATGTGTGCGTGTTTAGGTGTGGACTGAAATGATTACCAAGGTGTTTATTCAGGTGTTTATTTGGGCACAGAGCACAGCTCAGCAATGAGACTTTACGACGTGGCATCACCGCATGATTGGCAACTTTAAGGTCCTGGGTAATTGGACAAATACATTCACTAACTAGCCCTGG